>NC_080393.1:48030897-48046146 GCF_028751815.1 Salvia miltiorrhiza | reverse complement strand
AAATGAACAGGGAAGGCGAGGGATAGTTCATCAGCTGCGCCGCTGCGCTGATGCAGCGCAGGGAGAGCGAGGGATAGTTCATCAGCTGCGCCGCTGCGCTTATGCAGCGCAGGGAGAGCGAGGGATAGTTCATCAGCTGCTGCTGCGCTGATGCAACGCAGGGAGGGCGAGAGACAGTTCATCAGCTGCGCCGCTGCGTTGATGCAGCGCAGGAAGGGCGAGGGATAGTTCATCAACTGCGCCGCTGCGCTGATGCAGCACTCCTGCTCAGCCCTATAAGTTTTATTAAAATTTTGATACGAAGAAACTTTCCGGTATGACAAGAAGACTAAGCACTACTGCTCCGCCCGGGAAGAAGTGTCCTTTGATTATGATTTTCCGAGGGATCGAGCTTGATTACATTACTTGACATCTATTCTTTAATATTCAAATTTGTTGTTCCTTTTATGGTACCTGCACTGGAAATACACACATATATGTACAGAATTTTGAACTCAACTTTGCTATGATCTTCTTCTGATTTTGGGACCAATATTGCTAGACTTTACTACGATGCGGCGGTGATCTCGGGAGTCGGGACGGATGCTATAACTTTGTTATGATCTTAAGACTGATTCGGTTCTAATTTTTGCAAACTCAGTCCTTTCTAGCTGCATTGTCATGATCAATCTGTTTGGGGGTCATTTGGAGATTAATTAAATTAGTTCTGTCCGGAGTATCTGCCTTCTTTGTTAACGAGTTTACAGCCCTGGGAAGGGCTCTCATATGTTACTAATACTTTTGCTTAAGAATTCCTACGGCGCAGGTTAAACATATTTTGGGAAAACATTTGAACAAATGTGACACACGCTATATTACAACACGGGAAACCCACTAAATAGTGATGATTCAGGTACTTCGCAGAACTAAAGTTTTTTATACATGATCTTAGTTATCGAAGCACGTGAGCATGATTGGGATTTGAAAAATATTCTACTTGAACACTTGGGCATACTAGTGATTTATATCATCTTTGATGGGACTTGGGAATTTGATACTAAGTACACGAAGCTGCACACCTTCTGCATATGTGCCTAGGGCTAGAATATGAATTGACTAAGTACACAAAGCTGCATACTTTCTGCATATTAACTAGTACGAAGCTGCACACCTTCTGCATATGTGCCTAGGGCTTGAAACATAATTTGAATAACTTACTTCGGGACTATAGTCACGTCAGCGCTGCCACTAGCATCACAAATAAAGACACCAAGCACAAATATACACATAACATGTTTAGTTGAATCATGCACATGTTACTAAGGGCGGGAGTGGAGTATATGCCACCATGTGTGTTTTCTCGAAAAACTTAGCAAGATATCTGAGCCTTAACGGCAACTCAGCCGCGTAGCGGATATTAAAACCTTAAATGGTAACTTAACCACGATCCAGAACTGTAAAACTCAGAATGTATTTGAGCTTTCTCAGCACAATTAGGACAGGCTATCTCAGCCTGCGCAGCTATCAACCTCAGAATGTATCTGAGCTTTCTCAGCGCAGCCAGGACAGGCCATCTCAGCCTGCGCAGCTATCAACCTCAGAATGTATCTGAGCTATCTCAGGGCAGTCAGAGTAATTATATCAGCGCAACCAGTACGACTATCTCAGCGCAGTCAGAGCAGCTATTTCAAGTACAGGGAAAACAGTTATCTTAGTTATCTCGGTCGACGCAGATTGTCCGAGTCGTTGTCAGTTCACAGTGTCTATGCTCCGCGCAAAAATATTGTAAGCCGCGAAAGTTAGACAGGGTTCTTTGATTGTCTATGCTCCGCGCAAAAATATCGTAAGCTGCGAAAGTTAGACAGGGGCATTAATTGCACAATTCAAGGCATCAATTGCATAATTCAAGGCATTAATTGCAAATTCAAGGCATTAATTGCAAAATTCAAGGCATTAACTGCATAACTCAAGGCATTAATTGCAAAATTCAAGGCATTAACTGCATAACTCAAGGCATTAATTGCAAAATTCAAGGCATTAATTGCACAACTCAAGGCATTAATTGCACGATGAAGGCCTCAATGTCTATGCTCCGCGCAGAAACATTGTAAGCCGCGAAAGTTAGACTGAGGATGAGCCTTAAGGGGCAATTCAGCCGTTCTCCCGGGTCACTCCTCGACACCAGCTTTTCAACCCTACTCGGGGGCATTCTCAACTCTTCCAAGTCTTCAACAATCGTGTTGACTTCTAAAGTACGTGCACGACACTGGGGGGGAGTAGGGGGTGTATGCCCCCATCACCTCTTATATCTATTTTTTAGGGATAAAAAAATTCAAAACCTAAGGGAAAAGGGGTTGTTCGTTGACACGGCTGTAATTGCCTAAGTACAAAGCTTCCGGAGCTGCCTTAGCACGAGCACAATGATAATAATCAAAAAGTGGCTTAATGAACACGTTAGAAAGGGAGTTTCTTCATTCTTGTTCTTACTGTTGTTATTCTAAATATCTTGACAGGGTCGGGATATTTCTGGTGTTGACAAAATAGCAGGGATGTAACGTTCTATCATTGATTATTTTTGCAAACTCACAAGTATCCGATTTGTGATAAGCTACAAGGCTGCAGGGCTAAAAAACACTTGGACCCTACTCGGGAGAGCAGCACAGCGCTGACTCTATACCGCATACCACTGGTTGAACACGAAGAAGACATAGTTCAACCAGACTAGGGGGGGAGTAGCTGATGAGGACTAGAATACTCATCAGCGCTGTACTTAGCAATACAGGAACATCTTACTTGATTACTATTACTGTTATCATTATTCTTATTGAACGAGGCCAACCATCGTAGGTTTAATTGAAGACCTTAGATACTAAAGGGACTCGCCAGCGCAGACTACGGGATTTGGCGGCGCAGATTAAGGGACTCGCCAGCGCAGACTACGGGACTTGGCGGCGCAGACTACCCAGGTTACTCGGCAGCACAGACTCGCCTGTGTATCTCAAGGGAACTGCTCAACATGGGCAACGAAGGACATCACAAATGAGTCAAGTCAAGATTAAAGTGTATTAAGGCATTAAAGGGCCTAAGTTCAATTATTAGAGTTCATGGGCCTTAGGCCTTTAGGGCTCATTCTCACATCTATAAATAGAAGGTTAGCTTTAGCATTAATCATGATGATTGCTCACTTGTAATATGTAATTCTCTCAAAATATAGTAAAAACAATGAAGAACTCCCGTGGACGTAGATCATTTATGATCGAACCACGTACATCTTGTCTCATTTATCGTTTTATAATTAGGGTAAAGTTTCTTGTTTCATCAAAAGGCATGCGAAAAAACGATCGCAGTTTGGGACATTTGCATACCGAAGAATGCCGTTCGGACTATGCAACGCACCGGGAACTTTTCAACGGTGCATGATGAGCATCTTCTCCGACCTATTGGAGAATTGCATTGAAGTCTTCATGGACGACTTCACCGTATATGGGAGCTCTTTCGACACATGTTTGAAGCATCTAGAGCTCGTTTTGAAAAGATGTGTGGAGAAGAGCCTGGTCCTTAATTATGAAAAGTGCCATTTTATGGTAAGGGAAGGAATAATGCTTGGGCACGTGATTTTAGAAAGGGGAATTGAAGTGGACAAGGCAAAAGTTGATTCCATCGCCAAGTTACCCTACCCGACAACCGTAAAGAACATACGGGCATTCCTTGGCCATGCAGGTTTCTACCGGCGATTTATCAAAGACTTCGCCAAGATTGCCCAGCCCATGACCAGACTTCTTCAACAAGATGTGCCGTTTGAGTTTGATGATGATTGTAAGGAGGCATTCACGATTCTGAGAAGCAAGTTGGTGTCAGCCCCCATTATTCAACCACCGGTGTGGGACTTACCGTTTGAGATCATGTGTGATGCCAGCAACCACGCCGTTGGAGCAGTACTGGGACAGAAGAAAGGCAAAGAAAGTTGCGTGATCTACTACGCATCCAAAACACTGAATCCGGTACAATGCAGCTATACCACTACTGAGAAAGAACTCTTGGCGGTGGTGTTTGCCATAGAGAAGTTTCGTTCCTACCTTTTGGGAACAAAGGCGGTGGTCTACACGGATCATGCCGCGTTGAAGTATTTGATGGCCAAGAAGGAATCCAAACCTCGACTCATCAGGTGGATCTTATTGTTACAAGAGTTCAATATAGAAATAAGGGACAAGAAAGGAGCTGCGAACCTTGTGGCGGATCATTTGAGCAGGTTGCAACTGGAAGAGGATGATGGTATGCCCATTACCGATACCTTTCCAGAAGAGAAGCTATATTCCATGAGCACCTTGGAGGAAGAAGAAGAACTGCATGCTCTAACCAAGCAGGAGCCCTGGTATGCGGATATAGCTAATTATCTGATTACCAAAGAGTTACCCCCAGGATTGACAAGGTTCGAACAAAGGAAGTTACTCGTACAAGCACGATACTACTACTGGGAGGACCCATATCTCTGGAGAACTGGAGCAGATCAGGTCATACGGAGATGTATACCTGAGGATGAGCATGCCCAAATATTGGACATGTGTCATGGAACAGCAAATAGCGGACACTTTGGAGGAAAGCGCATGGCCCACAGAATTTTGGAGAGTGGATTCTACTGGCCCACCATATTTGCGGATGCAAGGAAATGGGTACAGAGCTGCCCGAAGTGCCAGATGACTGGAGGTATTACCGCAAGGGATGAAATGCCACAAGTGCCAATCATGCCGGTCGAAATTTTCGATGTATGGGGGATTGACTTTATGGGGCCCTTCCCAAAGTCAAAGAACTACGAATACATTCTGGTAGCAGTGGATTACGTATCAAAGTGGGTTGAAGCCAAGGCAACCGCAAGCAATGATGCTCATACCGTGGCAGGATTCCTGAAGGAGCAAGTGTTCGGGAGATATGGTATACCCAAAATTCTAATCAGTGACCAAGGGTCTCATTTCTGTAATGCCATTATCAGAGCACTAACCAAGAAGATGGGGGTGACACACAAGGTCACCACTGCATATCACCCCCAAGCGAATGGCCAAGCCGAGATCTCCAATAGGGAGATAAAGAGCATCCTGGAAAAGGTGGTGCACCCCAACCGCAAGGACTGGAGTGATCATTTGGGGGATGCGTTGTGGGCATACAGAACTGCTTTCAAAACACCCATTGGAATGTCCCCGTTTCGTTTGCTTTATGGGAAAAGATGTCATTTGCCGGTGGAGATCGAACATAAGGCATACTGGGCAATCAAGCAAATTAATCTCAGTATGACCCTAGCTGGAGAAGCAAGAAAGTTGCAGTTGAGTGAGTTGGAAGAGCTTCGGTTGGAGGCTTACGACAATGCGGTACTCTATAAGGAGCGAACCAGAAGGATCCATGACGCCAAGATCAGGAAGAAGGAATTCTTGGCGGGACAAAAAGTCCTACTTTTCAATTCACGTTTCAAGATGATGGCTGGGAAGCTTCGTTCAAAGTGGTCAGGACCATTCGTGATCAAAGAAATTTTTTCAAACGGAAGCATTGAAGTGTATGATCACAATGGAGTTGATACGTTCATGGTGAATGGGCATCGCCTAAAGCCCTATCATGAGCTTGCTGAAGTAGAAAAGGAGAAGGAGGAATGCCACCTTCTCGACCCTGAGTACGAGTGAGGAGTGAAGGAAGGTCAAGCTCAAGACAGGAAATAAGAGCGCTTGCTGGGAGGCAACCCAGTGTCGTTACTTCGGTATGGTCTTTACCGAATTTCTTTTTGTTTCTTCTCTTTTATTTTGTTTTGTTTTTGTTTGGATGCACTAACCCTACAGGGAGACGGGCCAAGAGGAATTTGGAAGGAGGCCCAAAGGTTGATCCGAGCCCACTTTGCGTTGCAAAGTGTGTAGGTGGAGAGTTGGGGGTTGGAACAGTCTGGAAGAGGGCTTACGAAGGAAGGTGACGCGAGCGTGTCAGAGGCAGGCAGCGATGTGACTGCAACTCTTCGGTTTTCGTAGAAATTTGAATTTCAAATTTTGGCCATGATTTTATTTCCTTAAAAATTCTTTTTCTGCCATAACCATCACACTTACCATATTCAAAGCCTCAACCCACGATCTTCTTCCCCATAAACCCTAACCTCCGAAAAACTGCTACACCACGATCACCACTCACCTCAAACCCTAAATTCCCATAATTACCGATCACCCTTCTTAAAGACCAACTTTGTCTCCAAAAACCCCACAAAATCCAAAACTTCCGCACAAATTCTAAATCTTGTGATCTCTGCAAATCGCAATGGCAAAAACCAAAGGAGGAGCAGGCTCCGAAAATACCCAACCGCCGAAGAAGAAAGGCGCCAAACTCCCACCTCCAAAGCGTACCACAAGGCAGACCGCTTCGGAGGAAACCTCCACTAGAATCACCGAAGACCCTTTGCTGAAGATCCAGCCCGAGGACAAAGGGCGTGCCGAAGTCCTCTAACAAGAAAGCTAGATGTTGCCAAACCCCCACTACCGGAAGAAGGGGAGCCCGAGCTCACCCCTCCTGTGAAAAAATCAAAGAAGGCTCAGGCGAGCAAAGCAACTCCGGCGCGATCCACTGTCGCACCACCACCTATTCAAGCTCAACCGCAACCACAATTTCCAGAAACCTCCATGCAGGAGGGGAAAACAGCTTCCGAGGATACGGAAGCGGAGGAGGAGAAGGGCGAAGAAGAGAAGGTGGATGAGGAAGAGGATGATGAAGCAGAGGAAGTTGAGGCCGTTCAGGAGAGGGAAGTAGAAATCCCGACACCCCAGAGCAAGAGACCCGGAGTGAAAAGAAAGCTAGATGTTGCCAAACCCCCACTACCAGTTAAGGCCAAACCGGCACCGGCAGGCAGTAAGACCCGAACAAAAGCTGAACAGAGTAAGAAACCAAGGAAACCCACTGCAGTCGAAAAAGGGAAGGCCAAGGAGATGGATGAGCCGATGGAAGTAGACCCAGAGAGAACCGAGACGGTTGAAAGCTCCAATTCGGAGGATGTGGTCGCCCCTGCTAAGCTGGTGACGAGCACAATCACCTCAAAACCCAAGGGCGTCAAGCGCAGGGGAGTGGTGCGACCCAGCACTATGGAGACTGTCATACCGAGGGACAGTCAGAGGTATGCCGTTTTACAGAATCGGGAGATAACTCCTTGGTATTTTCTGGTCACTGAAGTGTTGGAGGATTTCGGGATAAAAGAACGTGTGGAGGGATATTTCGAGAGCATTGGTTGGGGGAAGATTCTGAAGTGGAATGTGTTGGCGTTCAAGAATTTGTCGGAAGAGTTCATGAGTACGGTAGAGTTCAAGCCAAAGGGAAATTACTCAATCGAAACACCAGGTACCCTCCGTTTCCAATTGCGGGGGAAGATGTTCCCATTGTCCATCAACGACTTGAACATCCACCTGGGAGTAATAGAGGACAAGGAAGTGTACGATGATGAGTATAAACAAGCTGAAACTATGGCTCCACCGGAGTGGCGCAGTCAGATTGACCAGTACTGGTCCCAACTCTCAACGGGGGCCAAATATGTGAAGAATATCAGCAAATCCAATGAACTCCGCGATCCAGCCCTGCAGATTTGCCATCGTTGGTTGGCCTATAACATTTATGGCCGGATAGAGGGATCCAACGTAGTCACCCAACAAGAGCTCTTTCTGCTCTGGTGTATGGTGGAGAGAAAGAGGGTGAACTTTGGGTTCACAGCTGCACTACAGTTTCAGTATGGGGTAACCCATACCAACAAGTATCTCTCCCTATGCCCGCTGGTGACTCTCCTGGCAAAGAAGCTTGCAGGTTTCAACGAGAAAGCCCCGGATGAGGCAGCCGTGGCAGAAACCCGACTCTTTGATATCGGGCGGCTGGTGCGTTGGCGGATTTTTGAGATAGATGAAGGAGGCAACTACCGTTTGGTCCAACCAGAAGGCAGCTCAGTTCGACCTGAACCAAAGGTTGCACAGGAACAAAGAACTTCTCGCCCAATCAGTGGCGAGATTATCAAGCTGACGGCCGAACTGAAGGAAATCAAAGACGAGCTGGTGATGCTGGGAGGAGAAGTGGCCATGTTGAGGGATACTGTGGAAGAAGGATTCAAAGTAGTGGAGGCTGGTTTTAAAGAAATCAAGGAGATGCTGACTGCGGAGGCAAGATCCTCCGACCGGAAAGACTAAGTACCTTTTCCCTGAACTCGTAGATTAGGTTTTATTTTATCTTTTGCTTTTCTTGTTTTAGTGTCTGTTTAATCTGTGTTTGAGTCGAGTCTACTTGCATTGTTTGATGGTGAAGGATTGTGCATGCTGATTTCAGTCTTGGTATGAATTGGTGGATTGAGTATGAAATGCATGATGGTAGCTGTGAGGATACTGAGAGTACCCCACCGGTGAGATCAGGGCCAAATTGAAAAATGCATGTTTATGGTGAGAATTTGTTGTGACTAGGAAATCTTGACTTTGTTTGAGAACTCATTTTTGCTAGTACATGACTTGTGTGATTTGGGCACGATTCTTTGACTTAGGGCTCCAGATTTTTCTTTGATGTTTAATGTGAAAAGAATCCCTTGTATGCCAACTTGAGCCGAATTCATTCTTTCTTGAGCCTTTTTATTGCTATATCTAGGAGAAAGAATTTATGAAGTAAATGAAATGGTGAACAGGGAATTATAAGAAAGAAAGAAATCTGGGCACAAAAAAAAAATGATGAATAAAAAATGATTGCCCACAAAAGAATCAAAGAAAAAAAATGAACCCCATTGAAAGCGGGGGAATTAAGGGTTGGTTGTAGTTGTATTAAACATATATATTGAGTAAGGGTGATACTGAAATTATCCACTGGACCATATATACCTCACCTTAGCTCCGTATACCCCATTACAACCCAATAAAGACCCTTTGATGAGTCATACTAGTGTGCTTAACTTGTAGTCTTCGATCAAATTCTTAGAAGAACTGGCACAGCAAATTATGAGTGTAAACACTTAACCCGGTGCTTGAGCGAGAAGAGAGACTACCATCGCACTTTATGCATGATCATTACTCTGGTTTGTGGTTTGACTGAACTGAATGATGCATGTTGGTATGATTTGACCCTGAAATCTATGCAAGTTTCGTGTCTCTTAGTTTTATTTCTTTTCTTTCAACCTTTTCGCCCGTGTCTTCTGTGAATCCACCTACATACTTGAGGGCAAGTATGCTTTAAGTGTGTAGGTGTGATGCGTCTTCGACTTTTGGGCCATTTGGCCCTATTTTTCTCTTTATTTGTGTAAGTTCAGGTCTGTCCAGGGGGAAAACAAAGTTGTGGAGGAAGGGAGATCAGTAGAGCAGAAACGGAGGAAATGCGGTCAGAATGGGCATTACCGAGCCCAGATTGCTAAGTCATGTTTACCAGCATGGAGCTTCGGCCAACAAGTACCTCTCCAGTTCAACTTGGGGCATGGGAACCTGGAGCAACCCACCTGGTATGAGCCACACCGAAAAGAGCAATCTGTCTGATCGTTACCATGAGAAGCAGACAGCCAGAGCCATAAAAGGAAGGTCAATCTCGGAGATATCGAAGAAGCAAGTGGAAGATGGAAGAAGAAACTGGAAGGATCGAAAGAATGGGAAAGGTTGACTAAGCTTGCAGCTGGACGCCATCTTCAATCGGATCAATCAAAGATCGAGCTAATTAAGGAAAGAAGATCCCGGCGAAGATTTGGAGCCGGCACAGCTAGGGTTACACCTCAACCATCGGTAGTATAAAAGACTAATGGTGTGCAGCGTGCACAAGCTTCTTAGCACTTGAAACTCTTGTTTTTACTTTAGTTATCACTTTAGTTCGCCGTGTGTGGCATCCAAAACAATTTACATTTCAGTACTTTTTCCTATTCCGTTGTGTTTTTGCTTTTGAACAAGATCGAAGGCTTGAAGCCTAGGTATTATTTATCTAATCCAGTATTTCTTTTCGTTCTATCATGTGTTCAATCTATTTTACATTTATGAATTCTGTTATGTGTGAGTAATTCCTTAGGTGAGGTTTTAGGGGTTGAAGTAATTGTTGTTAACATGTAAACATTCGTGAGGCATTTGTTCTTTCGGTTGAATCTCGTGGTTCTGGAAGGATCTGTTCGAAACCATGGGCAGTAGGGGCCTAACGGGTGATCTCCGTTCGGTAAAACGCTGTCCGTGTCAAGCAAAGGCCAGGGTGTACCAAGGTACAACAATCGGTATGCCCAAGACCGAGTAGCTGAGCAGCGTCAACAAAAGGCGTTGTAGATCCGGAAGGTGGGGAAAGGATTGATGGGATACACTGTCCTTCCTCAGTCTTGGGCTTCTCTAGAGACTATCCATCAACTGTGACGAGGTATAAAGCCATGGTTATCAAACGAGGAAAGCAATCTCGGCGCCGTAGCATGTCTATGACTGGTCGGCTGACAAAGCCGGAAATGGTTGTGTCCAGGAGGCATGTGTCACTCAAAGCGCTGAGTTGGGGACCTCGGGAGAGAAGGTTGGTGAGGGCCATACTTGGTGAGTAACGGGTATGGCTACCATCTAAGGAGAAGTGAAGCACTACCTTGTGACCGGGGATTGTGTGACCTTCGAACCGAGTGACCACAATGAGATCAATCATCCTATATGTGAAGTACAACCCCTTGAAATGCCCCAATGTCTTTGGACCATGCCTTGGGTTTGTATGGATCATAGACGGATCATCAGTGTGCCTATGACCGAAACTAATGTTAACAACAATTATGACCTAACCGAATAACCTCACCCCCTTGTTATTATTGATCTTGTTTATTTCTTGTGCAGAGTATACAGATTGAGAATTGTGACACCTCAGTTTGTCGTTGGAGAACAAATTGGTTCCTCACTCCCTGTGGGATTCGACCCTACGCTTACCGCTAAGACTAAGTTCTTATTGTGAGAAGTAAGAGCGTGTACTGTCTGTACTGGGCATACACAGGTATTTTGTCCGCACCGCACGACGGGTGTGTGTCACAGTGGTCCCTAATTTGCCTAAGAGTATCATAATTTATTGTGATAACTCTGGTGCAGTGGCAAATTCTAAGGAACCCTGGAGCCACAAGGCGACCAAACACATAGAGAGAAAGTACCACATCATACGAGAAATCGTAAGCAGAGGAGATGTGCTAGTTGAGAAGATTGATACATTGGAGAACTTAGCTGACCCTTTCACGAAGAGCTTGCCGCAAAAGGCCTACGAGAAGCATGCTCGAGGGATGGGATTGCGGTTGATGCCACCCACTTAGAGAAAAACTTTTAGTATAAGTGGGAGAAGAAGTGAAGTGTTTGTTGTAATAGCTAGTATTTAGACACATTGTATACTAAAAGTTTTGCTTTAGTATAAGTGGGAGATTGTTGGATTTGTATACTGAAAGCAAGAACGTTTTATGCCTGTATACAATGATTCATGTGTTCACTATTTTATCTCCTATCTGATTGGGTTCATGATTGCATATGCATGTTCTTTATCTCTATATAAGTAGATTATATGGTGTGTTGTAGATCACAGAAGACCGTATAATTGGAATAACCTTAAGAGATATAATATAATCACAGCCGAAATAACTCTAGGACAAGTTATTGGTTTAGGCTGCGGTATAGATGGAAGTAGTTTATCTTGACTACTTATCTATACTGGTACGTCATAACGTATTGATAGGACCACAGTGAGTTGTATTCTTCTATCTAACTTAAGTGAAGAATCAAGATCTCGGTAACTTATATGATCTTAATGCTAATAAGATTTCAGATATATATGTTGATTCGTTTATCACTTTGATTTACTATGAGCAAGAGTTATATAGTAACTTGAGTACTCTGTATCTTGGGTGATAGCGGTTAATATATGATACTCCCTCCGTCCCTGAAATGGCTTCCTCTTTGGGGACGGCACGGGTTTTAATAAAAAGTTGTAAAGTGTATTGATAGTGGAGAAAAAGTGATATAATTATTATTGAAAGTTGTGAAAAGTGTTATAATTAGTATTGGGAGTGGTGAAAAGTGAAAAGTAAGAATAAATAAAGTATTATTAGTGGTGGGGTAGGTTTCCAAAAATGGAAAGAAAGAAAGAGGAAGTTATTTGGGAGACGTCCCAAAATGGAAAAAGAGAAAGTTATTTTAGGGACGGAGGAAGTATTTGATTATCTGTATTAGTACTCGTATCCGTATAGGATAATGACATCCCCTTAAGGAGCTCAATAATGTTTATTGCGCTAAACCCTGCAGGTTGATTAAATTCAGGCGCAATAATAAGGTTTGAGTGGTACTGCTTAAGGATTACAAAGAGATTAATTAATTAAGGCTGTCAGAGCTCTAATTAATTAATGGATGTCGGATATTTTAAATACGAGGATTTAATAAGTCTAAATACAAGCCCCGACTCATCACCGGTAATAAAGGGGTAAGTCTATATTGGTTCTCTAGTGGAATGAACTGATATTTATAAATTAATTATGGTCTGGCTGACCATAGATAAATTAATTTATTTGAGGCCCTTCTTTATTCCTTGTATCTGGTCCCTGGACTGGCCCAATGTCTCTTAGCCCAAGTAGGGCTAGAAATTGCCCCCTACCATATTGGCGCCCCCTCTCTCTGTTCTGTATTATATAATACAGCTGTCAGCTCTCAGGAAATACACACTGATAATTATTAGGGTTTTGAGAGCAGTAAGGAGGCGCAGGAAACGTCTAGGGAGATTTCTAGCTTGGGACTTTCATAGCTCGTTGTCCATCCAACGGTGAAAGCTGAGCGGGATACAGTCGAGAAGATCAGAACTGGAGTCCTTTGACACGATCATCAACGACCTCTACATCCGCTTCACAAGTAAGTATTTCCTAACACCTATGTGCAGCTGTTAAATTTATAGGAGCATGTTAAGATTAATCGTTCTATGATAAATTAATAATAACCAAGAAACGATCATCGGGCAAAGCGGAACGTTAATTCAATTTAATATTCCTTCAATTGGTATCAGTTTATTTTTCATGCGGACTTTGTGGTCTTGGACATGCCGGAGGACAAGAATACTCCATTGATTTTGGGGCGTCCATTCCTAGCCACCGGCCGTGCTCTTATTGATGTACAGGATGGAGATCTCACATTTAGAGTCAATGATGAAAAATTGACTCTATCTATCTATGACGCTATGAGAAAACCAGCCGAGCCGCAGCTGGATGAGTGCAACATGATTGAATCTGTGATAGATTTTCCTGCAGCTGTAGACGATCCCTTGGAGGAGTGCATCACACGGTCCTTATATCCATACTCTGAGCTTGATGAGGCATGTGATGAGATTTTGGAGTACATT
Source organism: Salvia miltiorrhiza (assembly GCF_028751815.1). Lineage (NCBI taxonomy): Eukaryota > Viridiplantae > Streptophyta > Magnoliopsida > Lamiales > Lamiaceae > Salvia > Salvia miltiorrhiza. The sequence continues at coordinate 48,032,850 of NC_080393.1, read as the reverse complement.
GCTGAGCTGGAGGCCGTAGAGAGTCATCCTATTGAGCCTATTCCGTTCCTGGATATTAACAAACCTGTTGATGGAGGAAGCTAGTCGGTGGAAAAAGAAAAAGAATTTCCTGCGCCAGCTGCAGCTGCAGGTGCCACCCAAACTTGAGCTGAAACCGCTTCCTGAGCACTTGAAGTACCAATTTTTGGGTGAGAATGAAACTTTTCCTGTTATTGTATCTGCCTATTTACCACACATGACTGTGGTAAAGGATGAAAGAGATGAGCTCATAGCTACAAGGCTAGTCACAGGATGGCGTGTGTGCATTGATTATCGAGCTTTGAATGCAGCCACACGTAAGGATCACTTTCCTTTGCCTTTTATTGATCAGATGCTTGACCGATTGGCAGGATATGAGTACTACTGCTTTTTGGATGGGTACTCAGGCTACAATCAAATCATGATAGCCCCGGAGGATCAGCATAAGACCGCGTTTACTTGTCCCTATGGCATCTTTGCTTTTAGGAGGATTTATTTTGGTCTTTGCAATGCTCCTGCCACTTTCCAGCGCTGCATGATGGCGATTTTCTATGGGTTGATTGAAAATATCATGGAGGTATTTATGGACGATTTCTCTGGTCTTTGGATCTTCTTTTGATAATTGCTTGGAAAATTTGTCTCAAGTATTGCAGTGTTGTGAGGAGACGTCTCTAGTGCTTAATTGGGAGAAGTGCCACTTTATGGTTCGTGAGGGCATAGTGTTGGGGCATAAAGTTTTCTGCCCAAGGTTTGGAAGTAGATCGTGCCAAGATCGTAGCCATTGAGAAGCTGCCTCCTCCTACATATGTGAAGTCTGTGCGGAGTTTTCTTGGGCATGCAGGATTTTATAGGCGTTTTATCAAGGATTTCTCCAAGATATCCAACCCACTCTGTGCTTTACTTGAGAAGGATGTAAATTTTATCTTCACCGATGAGTGCCTCGTCTCCTTTGAGAAGTTGAAGGCAGCACTGATTTCTACGCCAGTGTTGATCACGCCGGATTGGAGTGCCCCGTTTGAGTTGATGTGCGATGTTAGTGATTGGGCCGTGGGAGCTGTGTTGGGGCAAAAGAGAGATAAGTTATTCAAGGTAATTTACTACGCTAGTAAAACTTAGGATTCTGCTCAGATGAACTACACTACTACGGAGAAGGAGCTGCTAGATGTGGTGTACGCTTTTGATAAGTTCCGGCCTTATTTGATTGGAACTCATTCAATTGTCTACACTGATCATGCCGCCATTCGCTACTTGTTCACAAAGAAGGACTCCAAGCCCCGATTGATTCGTTGGATTTTGTTGCTCCAAGAATTTGATATGGAGATTCGTGATGGAAATGGATGTGAGAATGTGGTAGCTGATCACTTGTCTCGTTTGGAGAAGCCGGTTGAGGGAGACGATCCAAAGATAGCCATAAATGAGTTGTTTCCTGATGAGCAGATTTGGGCTATGCTATTCAAGGATCCTTGGTATGCCGATTATTCCAATTACTTGGTGATTGGAGTTCTTCCCGAGGGAATGTCACATTATCAAAAGAAGAAGTTTCTCCATGACGTTAAGTTTTATTATTGGGAGGATCTTTACTTATACCGGAGGTGCGCCGATGGCTTTATTCGGCGATGCGTTAGAGAGCATGAATGGCCAAAGATCATTGAGGAGTGCCATAGCTCACCTAGTGGAGGTCACTTTGCTGCCAACCGCACTGCCATGAAGATAAACCATAGTGGATTTTATTGGCCTTCAATTTTTCAAGATTGCCATGCTTTTGTGAAGTCGTGTGATCGTTGTCAACGCATGGGCAATATCACCAAGAAGGATGAGATGCCGCAGAATATCATTGTTGAGGTGGAGCTGTTTGATGTTTGGGGAATTGACTTCATAGGTCCTTTCCCTGCGTCCTGTGGTTTTTTCCTATATTCTGCTTGCTGTGGAATATGT
>NC_080393.1:47870937-48022959 GCF_028751815.1 Salvia miltiorrhiza | reverse complement strand
ACCTATTCGAGACTCTCAGACCTAACATTATGTACCCATTTTTTTCAATTTTTTTCTCTTTTTTTTTTCTCTCTCTTTCTTTTCCTTTTTTTTCTTTTTTTTTCAACAACTTGTAGGGTACTAGGATTTTTTCAATGAAGATCAAAGTACATAATCCATAAACACACATCTCCATAAACCAACTACCCCATAACAACAATCTCCAAGCTCCCACCCACGGCTAAACCAAATAAAATGGAAAATAAAAGGCTCAAAGGGGTGACTAGGATCATATATAGTAATAGGACAAATATGAGATATATAGGCTAGCAAAGACGGCCTTCTATCATCTCAAAGTTATTAAGCACACTATGTGGCCTCGAGGGAGAAACCAAGACAAGTTCTAGTGAGACACATGCAAGCTCGAACAATCACTCAAGAAACAGAAATAAAACTGTAAAAATAATGACAGTCAAGGTTCAAATCCTCACAGCTTATTTCATTGATTGCAACAACAAGAGACCATGCTTATCATTCATCAATCATGCTCAATCACAACAATATCGACACAAACGCATGCACTTTCACAAGTTTTAAACAGAAATCATCATATAAGCCAGTTATCCATCCAAATCCCTACACAACTCATATCTCCACCAAGGTATCATCACAGAAAAACCACCAAAGCAAGACTAACGAACTCAACAACAAAACAAACAAAAACAAACTAAAAGAAACAATGCACCCACAAAGACACATCCCCCCAAACTTATTCACCGCCAAGGAGAATAAGTTTGAAAGGATTTGTGGGGCAAAAAAAAACTAACAAATGAAAAGAACGAAACTAACCGAAAATTGGGTTGCCTCCCCAATAAGCGCTATTTTTAACATCGTTAGCTCGACAGAACATCAAACTCTTCAAGGAGGTTGGTACAAGCAATTGTTGTGGACCGGCTGCTCCATGCTCCACTCTTGCCAGCCATGCTCCATTCCTGCGACTGCTTATCACCTAGGTCCTGCCAAGAAAACTGATTCCTCATCAAATGTATTAAAAACATTCAACACTTACGTTGCCCGAATCTTAGCTTTCTTGGGCACTTCGTCCTTGTAGATGTGGCATGGTTCATAGACGAAGAACGTTTGGCTTTCCTCATGAACTCTCAACATAAGCTCTCCCTGAAGGAACAGGCATGTGCTGGTGCTGCTCGATGGTTGTGCAGCACGGCGGGGAAGAGGCTGTGCAGCACCGCTCTGGCGGCACGAAACCCTAGGCGACGCCTGTTTCTCGCCAAACCCTAAATCCAGACGCGGGTCGATGGCGGGTCAGACGGGCAGGGCGCGGGTCGACGGGTCCTGAGCGTGGATCTGGGCCAGAGAAGGTTTGGGCTACGATTTTGGGCTTGTTTGCTGGACCGCGAGTTTGGGCCGACTGCCTGGGCTAGGCCTGGGCGCTGGGTGTTTTTTTAGCCCAATTTCGGTTTTGGCAGCCTATTTTCGGCTCTATGGCTCTTTTTGTTGGGGGCCATTTTTTTTTAAAAATTCTTTTCTATTGTTTTAATGTAATAGATAGAAATGGGATCCCACGAATGGGCCGCGAAGAATTTTTTCTTTATTGTTCTTAGCATGTTGTGGGATTTTTATCACCGTTATGGTGTTTTGAGCATGATTTTATTTGCTTTATGTGAATTTAAATGCGCATAGAATATCATGCTAGGTTCAATCACGTTTTCACTAAGCACGTTTTAATTTCAAGCGAGCATGTTTTATTACATGTGTTCTAGAAATGCATGCTTAGGTTTTCCGTGTCAACGTGATTTAACCTGTAAACCTTTTGAAGTAAAAGGACCTAAGCGGATAATTCAATTTTTTAAATAAAATTGATGTAGACCTCCACAGTTGGTTTAAGACAAAGTAAATTAATAATTGGTGTAAACGTCCACACGAACGTGGCTTGCACTCGTTATTAATTTGCAGCTTTTGTCGGTTAAACTTCTAAATTAAAAATATTTTAATCTTGTGAATAAGTGGGAGTTTTGTGTTGGATTTGTATATTGAAAGCAAGAACTTTATGCTTGTATACAATGATTCCTGTATTCACTATTCTTATCTCCTATCTGATTGTGTTCACGATTGCATATGTATGTTCTTTATCTCTGTATAAGTAGATTATATGGTGTGTTGTAGATCACAGAAGACCATATAATTGGAATAACCTTAAGAGATATAATATGATCACAGCCGAAATAACTCTAGGACAAGTTATTGGTTTAGGCTGCAGTATAGATGGAAGTAGTTTGTCTTGGCTACTTGTCTATACTGGTACGTCATTACGTATTGATAGGACCACAGTTTGAGATGTATTATTCTATCTGACTTAAGTGAAGAATCAAGATCTCGGTGACTTATAAATCTTAATACTAATAAGTATTCAGATATATATATTAATTCGTATATCACTTTGACTTACTATGGGTGAAAGTTATATACTAACTCGAGTACTCTGTATCTTGGGTGATAGCGGTTAATATATGATATTTGATTATCTGTATTAGTACCCGTATCCGGTATAGGATAATGACATCCCCTTAAGGAGCTCAATAAGGTTTATTGCGCTAAACCCTGCAGGTTGATTAAGTTCAGGCGTAATAATAAAGTTTGAGTGGTACTGCTTAAGTAATTTTTAAGAGATTAATTAATTTAAGCTGTCAGAGCTCTAATTAATTAATGGATGTCGGATATTTTAAATACGGAGATTTAATAAGTCTAAATACAAGCCCCGACTCATCACCGGCAATAAAGGGGTAAGTCAGTATCGGTTCTCTAGTGGAATGAACTGATATTTATAAATTAATTATGGTCTGAGCTGACCATGGATAAATTAATTTATTTGAGGCCCATCTTTATTCCTTGTATCTGGTCCCTGGGCTGGCCCAATGTCTCCTAGCCCAAGAAGACAGATTTTCGGCCCTCACATAGAGATTGGCGCCTCCTCCTCTTTTCTGTATTATTAAATACAACTGTCAGCTCTCAGGAAAATACACTGATAAAAATTAGGGTTTTTGAGAGCAGAGGGAGGCGCAAAAACGTGTGTGGTCTTTCTGTCTTGGGAATTTCCATAGCTCGTTGTCCATCCAACGTTGGGAATTGAGCGGGATACAGTCGAGAAGATCAGAGCTGGAGTCAGATTCTTTCGACGCGATCATCAACAGTTTGTGCATCCGATTCTCAAGTAAGTTTTTCCTAACACCTGTGTGCAGCTGTTAAATTCATAGGAGCATATTAGGATTTAATCGTTGTATGATGAATTAATAATAATCCAAGAAACGATCATCGGGCAATCGAGTATTAATTCAATTTAATATTCCTTCACCCTGGACTTACTCAGAAGCACTAGCAGATCCAGATGCTCTTGAATGGGAAGCATGTATGGTTTCTGAATATGAATCCATAACTGCCATGGATGTATACGAGAAATGTTTGCTACCTGTTGGTCGTGAGGCCATTGGCTGCAAATGGGTATACAAACGCAAGAGAGGACCAGATGGGAAGGTTACGGCCTTCAAAGCGAGACTAGTGGCGAAGGGTTATACTCAACGACCTGGTATCGATTATGAGGAAACTTTTTCGCCAGTAGCCATGCTTAATTCTATTCGAGCTCTCTTGGCCATGGTTGCCCATATGAACCTAGAGGTGTGGCGCATTCTTGAATGGGTATCTTGAGGAAGATAGTGACATCTATATGCTACAACCAGAGGGGTTCATCAAGGAAGGTGAGGAGCATCTAGTGTGGAAGCTCAAGAAGTCCATTTATGGACTTAAGCAAGCTTCACGATCCTGGAACAAACGTTTTGATGACGTGGTCAAAACTTATGGTTTTGAGCAGTGTGTCAACGATAGTTGCGTTTATAGGGCCTGTATCGATGGGAGTCTGGTATTCCTTATACTCTATGTGGATGACATACTTCTCATTAGCGACAATGTGAATGTATTGTCTGGCATTAAGGAAGTGGTTATCCCAACAGTTTCAAATGAAGGATTTGGGAGAGGCAGCATATATTCTCGGAATAAAGATTGGTCGTGACCGATCTAAGAGAATGTTGAGTTTGTCTCAAACATCCTACATTGACACTGTTTTGGCGCGGTTCAGCATGCAGAATGCCAAGATAGGTTTTCTACCTTTCAGACATGGTGTTCCGCTATCTAAGGCAATGTGTCCCACAACGCCTGAGGAGATAGCGAGCATAAAGATAATTCCCTATGCCTCGGCTGTGGGAAGTCTCATGTATGCGATGCAGTGTACCAGGCCTGATATCTGTTTTGTCGTTGGCATTGCAGCAAGATATCAGGCGAATCCAGGTCAAGCTCATTGGACTGCTGTAAAGCACATACTCAAGTACCTTAAACGGACTAAGTAGTATGCGCTAGTTTACCAGTCTGATGATCTGACACCGGTAAGGTATGTGGACACCGATTATCAAGGTGATAAGGACAAGAGGCGGTCTACTACTGGCTATGTGTTTAAGTTTGGGGGTGGAGCCATTGTATGGAGAAGTGTAAAGCAGAAATGCAATTCACTATCCACCATGGAAGCCGAGTATGTAGCTGCTTGTGAAGCTGCTAAAGAGGCTGTATGGCTCAGGAACTTCCTAACTGAGATTGATGTGATTCCTAGTTTGTCGAAGTGCATCACAATTTATTGTGATAACGAGGCTGCTATTGCGAATAGCAAGGATTCAAGATGTCATCAATCCATGAAACACATTGATGGCAAGTATCATTACATTCGGTCTGTGGTCAAGCATGGTGATGTAGCTTTGATGCATATTGCGGGAGTTCATAATTTGGCTGATCCTTTCACGAAGAGTCTTCCTGGTGCAGTGTTCAACAAGCATGTTGAAGGCCTTGGAGTTCGTGGCCTTCCTATACTAAATTAAACTTTAGTATAAGTGGGAGATTTTGTAATAGCTAGAGGATATTATCATCCTGTTATTAGCAGGACACGGTTCCTTATGGCAATATAATCGCATGTCAAATAATAATTGTTATCATCCAAAGTATCGAGTATATTGAGCTTCGAGAGAACTCTCACCCATGATAAATCAAAGCAATAGTCAATCTGTTATTCACACCGATTAATCCAACTAAGGTTAAGACTATTTAAGTCGCCGAGATCTTGATTCTCAATTAGTCAGAATATAAGAATTCATCTCACTGTGATCCTGTTCAATACACGAAGGTACTAGCATAAATAAATAGCCAAGACAAACTATTTATCCATTTATGCTACAATCTAAACCAGCAACTCGTCCATAGTTGCCTCGATTGTGAACTCAATTTATATCTCAACTTTTTCCGATTATATGATCTTCTGTGATCTACAACACACCATATAATCTATAGTATGAGATAAATTGGACTATAATAGGATTATGCAATAACAATATTTCAGATAGAAGAATCATAGTGAACCAAGGAATCAATGTATACAAGCATAAAGTCTTGCTTTTCAGTATACAACCCTTCACTCCCTTCTCCACATCAATTAAAGCTCTTCCCGTAGCAAGGAACGGGCGCCCCAAAATCAGCGGGATTTTGTTATCGTCCTCAATGTCTAAAACCACCAAATCGACAGGGAAAATAAAATCCCCCACCTTCACAAGCACGTTCTCCACAACTCCACGAGGATAAGTGACCGACCTGTCTGCCATCTGCAGCCTCATAGATGTCGGTTTTAACTCCCCAATCGCCAGCTGCTTGAAAATAGATAACGGCATGAGATTGATGCTCGCCCCCAGGTCGCAGAGTGACCTTCCGAAATGCTGGCCTCCAATAATGCAGGAAAGCGTGAAGCTACCCGGATCTTTAATCTTCGTCGGCAGCTTCCTCTGCAAGATTGCGCTGCATTCTTCATTGAGATTTACCGTCTCAAACTCTCCTAACTTCTTCGTCCGCGAGACTATGTCCTTGAGGAATTTGGCATACTGCTGCATCTCTAGTAACATCTCCACCAACGGGATGTTGATGTTCCCTTCTTAAAGATCTCTAAAAACTTAGAGAGCCGCTCTTTCATCCTTTCTTTCTTATGGCGCTGAGGGAAAGATATAGTCACAGTTGCTGGCAAAGTAGCTTTCTGCTTTCCATCCTTCTTTCTGCCAGAAACCTCAACAGTGACCTCCTCAGCTTTTTCCTCAATCAGTCGTGCACTCTCATCTTTTGCCGTCATGGCCCCTTCCTCTGTAGTCCCGCTCGGCAGATCAACCATCTTAAAATGACGCTGGGGAAACGGCATCCACCCAGGAGGACGCAGATGAGGTGGAAGTCGTCGGCCTTCCTCATGGACTCTCCACGATAGCTCTCTTCTCTCCATCTCACGAGATCCATGGCTACCTTCAGAGGTAGCTTCATTCTTCAATCTGATGGCCATGCACTGCTCCTTGGCATTCACCTTGGAATTGATGAATTTTTAGGAATTCTTCAGGTATTTCTGAACTCTTCGGTGCAGTGTTTAAATTAATAGGAGCATGCTAGGTTTAATCGATGTATGGTGAATTAAGATAATCTAAAAGACGATCCTTGGACAAATCGAGTATTAATTCAATTTAATATTCCTTCATGTTCTTCAATCATCTCTTCTTCGGTCTTTTGTCTTCATGCCTTCAGTCTTCAATTTATTTTTTTGCCATATTTTATAGGTTCTCGTCCATGATAGGAGGTGTCACAAAAAGGTAGCATAATAGTTGAAGTGATTGGAGCAACAAAATTAATTGGGCACTAGTGGGCAAGTGCTTATGGAGGGAGACACGTTTGGAGGAGGTAGAACCCCCACCACCCAATCAACACATAAAGAGAAAGCCATCTTCGCTAGCTGTCTCACAAAACTCAACAGTGTTTGCGCGTGCACGTGTGTGCCTGCCCTTAATTAGAGAGGTGAGAGATTGTGCTTGCCGGTTGGTAGCATATTTTCTTGGCCATCCATTTGTTAGCTTCTAAAATAAAGACTATCTACTTATAGAGTTTTTGGTTAAGCTGATGTTATAAAGTTAGCTGATGTTATAAACTTTATTATTTGCAGAGATGACAATGGACTGAATCTAAATTGGATTCTACTTTATTTATATTCGTATTTAATTTTTTTTTATTTAAGTTCGAATTCGATCTATATTTAATAGACCCCCAAAAATTGTGATCTATATTTAGATCTATAGGATTTATGGATCTCGAGTCCAGACTCGAATTCATATTTTTTTTCTATTTTAAAAAATAAATTTGAAATTACAAATTTAAATAAAACCTTAATAAATGTCTAGAATTTCAACAATCATTTAAAAATAAATAACTACACCATAATTTATAAAAAATATTATAAAAATTCAATATAAGCAAGAACACGATAATCAAATAACATATCAATAGTAGATTAGTAGCTCAACAACATATCACAATAATTAATTTTTTGTCCAATTATCTCATTATATAAGTAGATCATACGGTGAGTAACAGATCACATGAAGATTATATAATTGGACTAATCTTTTATGAGACAATAAATTCTAAATAACAACTGAGATAATTTGAGAACGAACTATCAATATAGGCTGCAACATAATAATAAATAACTTGTTTTGGTTATTTATTTATATTGGTACGTTAATACGTATTGAGGACCACATTGAGATGTATTCTTTTTAACTGAAGAAGAACTAAAGATCTTAGTACCTTATTCTTGATAAAGTTATAAATGTGTATGCATGTATGTTTGTCACTTTGACTTACTATGAGTTAGAGTTTGTTTGAGCTCAATATTCTCTATATCTTGGGTGACAACAGTGCATGTATGACACTTTAATTTGTATCAGAATATTATATCCGTTTAGAGTGATGATATCCCCTTGAGAAGTTAATAAGGATTAATATACTAAACCTTGCATGTTGAATAAGTTCAGGTGAAATAATGAAGTTGAGTGGTACTACTCAAGAAAATAATAAAAGATTAATTAATACTCCCTCCGTCCCAGCCAAGATGATACATTTCTTTTCGACATGGGATTTAAGGAGTTGTAGATTAGTATTTTAAGTGTGTAGTATAAAAATGATAAAGTAGGAGAGAGAATGTAATAAAGTGATAAAGTAGTAGATATAAGGTAATAAAATGATAGAGTGGGAGAAAGAAGATAATAAGAGAGTGATCAATTAGTTGTAATTATGCAATTAAAATTCTGTATTTTTTTTTCATATTTAGAAATGTTGCATCTTCGTTGGAACGGCCCAAAAAAGAATATGTATGTTAGGTCCTGAGGGTCTCGAATAGGTGTATGGGGGGGGGGAAATACACCTATAGGCTATTTTCTTATTAATCTACCGACCTCAATCAGAGGGATCTCAGTCAGAGATCAAAACGAAACTTTCCATGCAAATAAAGACGCCTGTTTTACTGAAATCAGTTTTGACCAAACAGGGTTGACGACTGATACTGAAAGCTCTTTAGTAAAGAGTTATCAGTTAAGTTGCTGGAACTTAACTGATGCAAGTAAGGGCTTCAGTCGTGTTTGCTAAAACAGAGATGATAACACTCTTCCTGACTATCAAAAGATAGATCAGTCAGACGGATATCATACGCAGTGGAAATTAAACTTAGTTTCGAAATAGCCTCGGTGGAGCAAGTTGTTGGTTATGGTTTCTCTTTGCAGTTAGTCAGTGTTCAGTTTTATCAATTGAAATAACACAAGTAAGAATGTAAAAACTGAAAGCTGTAAACAACACAAAGACTTTTACGTGGTTCGGAAAAACCCTTTCCTACATCCACGGTTGGTTGATCAGACCAACAATCCACTCCGCAAGTGCTTAACAGGTGCACTGCAAACCGAACCTTGTGCTTGTCGGGTGCACACAACCGTACACTGAAGAAAACCCTTCTCCAGTACCCGCGCTTCACTCGCGTAGGATTTCCCTTGCTTAACACAACCCGTGCTAAGACTCCCAGAGTCAGAAAACCCTTCTGACCTCCGAATCACTCAAAACACTCTTATGGGGGGGAGGTTTGAACGAGTGCCAACTATACTTGCAAAGAACAAGTTCTTTGAAGCAAGTTTGACCTTTGGCTTCTGGGTAAACAGATATATGCCTAGGGTCTGAGAGAATGTATTTAATCAGCAGTGACTGATTTTGGCTTTGGAATTCTCTTCTTCGATTCAAGCTTTGGGGAGTTTAAGCTTAAGGATGAGTAGCAATTTCGGCAGAGCTTCAGCTTATGTTGTTGAATCGGTGAAGGTTGAAGTGATCCTCGAGCGCTATTTGTAGGAGAACTCTTGAATAGATCCGTTGGCATAAATCATCCTCAAGATTTCTTCCGTTGGAGAGCAATTCGAATTTGGGCTGAGGCTTCAATCTTCGAGGTTCCTTGTCTGGGTGGAAACGGCTCTCTTTGACGGACAGGAGATGTGACGTCTCTGAAAAGTAACCACCAGATAGGAATGACCTCTGCAAAGATAAGATCCTGAGATCTCTGCATTTAATGCGGCTGTACTTTGTGAGTACGTGGCTTCCTCTGAACGTTGGAAGATCAGTCCGAGGAGGAATATTCAACTGATACTTGACTTTAGTATCAGTCCTTTGCGCGCATTAAGTAATCAGTCTTCAACTGATTCTTCAACTGATACTTCAGTTGGTATCTGCAGTCTTCAGTCCTTCGTTCTTCAGTCTTCAGTCTTCAATCTTCGACACCGCAGACTAAACTAGAAACGAACTCTAACACTTGAGTTCTAAATAATTCTAGTCTATTACAATTAAGTACTATGATTTTTGGTATCATCAAAACAAGGGTTAGGATATTCCACAAGGTTCCCAACAATGTAGCATCTTCGTTGGGACGGGGGGAGTATAAGCTAGTCAGTAGCTCTAATTAATTAATGGTTATCTGTAATCGTAAATATGAGGTTAAGACTAGCCTAATACAAGCTCGATTCAAATTAGAGATAAGATGGGTAAGTTAGCATTGATTATGTAGTAAATAAATTAATGTTAATTAATTATATTTTTTTTGGCTTAAGTATAAGAAAATAATTAATATTAAGACCCATATTTGGTCCCTAGATTGTCCCACTAAAATTCAAGCCCAATGAGATATTGACCTTGTTGTATAGGAGCTCAACTCAATATTATTCATTATAATATATTTTTCATTAAATATTACTCTATCCGTCCCATTATTAATGACACGTATTTCTTTTTGAATTATTCCAATCAAATAGCTCGTTTCCTATTTGGGAAAAAAAAATAATGGGTCAATTAACAAGTTAAGTAACCCCTAATTACTAAATTCAAATGAGTAATGGCACACACTTTAGAACACACACCCGCAAAAATATTATATATACTTATTATTGCAATTGCAATATCTTGATGCCAAATGCAGACTTGATTTGCTGATGTAAATCAATAATGAAAATTAACTTTCAATATTGTGCTTGGTTATTAGTGTATCTTGCAGGCTTGAGGACAATTTTGTACACCTCTATTGGTGGACTCAATTTTATAAAGGTCGATCAGGAAATGAAGGCTTAAGGGTTCCATAATTGATTTATGGCAAAAATTTAACGATTTTTGTGTATTTGTGAGTTGTCTCAAATGTTCTCAACAGGGCGAAAATAGAAGATCAAAAGCAAGACAACACCTAGACTAAACTGTGCATCCTTAACAACGTAGCCCTAGCGGTTCAGCCATAATTTATGCAGCCTAGCCTTGCAGCCCCAACGCTTCAACCCCAAAAATGTGATTTGACTTTATCGAGAAGACTGTTTTGAAGAACATGGTCGCAACTCTGCAAAGAGATATTAGACGAAGATCAAAGCTGCTTGGAAGTATTCAACCCTCCTACTTGAAGTTCTTTAGTCAAGCTGATGGGGGAAGAAGCAGACTAGGGGGGAAGAAGCTGATGAAGACAAAAATATGCATCCCTTGAAGACTGGAAAATTAAGGCCAATCCAAAGATAACAAGTTAACAACGGTGTTTACGGCCTAGCAGCCCTGATTTCCCAGGATTTAGATCTATCTTGAAGACTATCAAATTCCCTATAAAGAAGGAGATTATCATGAAGATAGAGATAAATATGAAGAATTATAGTCCTACTATAAGTCAAATAGGAGTCCTTTTCCTATTAGAATTCTTAGTATTTGCCTATAAATACATGTAAAACCTCATTGTAAAATCATCATCTACGATCTCTCAATATTACGCTATATTCAATTCAAAGTTTCATTGTTTTCGCATTACTCTCGCTTTTTTCGGTATTTTCTGTTATAGGTGATATTTTTGGGCACAACACATATCTATAATACAGTTTTAAAATTAAGTAGCAATTTTGTGATTATAATAGAATTGAATGTGTATTTGTAAATTATATATTTTTTTATTTCTTTAAATACTAATGTTAATTATGATATGTTTTTTTTTTTTGACGATGAAGCGCAGTCTGTTGGTAAGACGCTTCCCCTCCAACCAATAGGTCGGGGGTTCGCGTCACCCTAGGAGCTAGAGTGTGAGTGGGTTTTTTCCTTTCTTTGGTTGTAACAAATTTTTAAAAAAATGTTAATTATGATATGCCATTTATAATTATAATTCAAAATTAAGAAAATATAAAAATGGAGAATAATTGTAGATAAAGGAGATTTTATGCTTTTGTAACATCTTTATCTATTAATTGATTAATAAATATTAATGTTAATTGTGATATGTCATTTATAATTATAATTTAGAATTATGAAAATACAAAATTGAGAATAATTGTAGATGAAGGAGATTTGAGAAAAATCCGAATGATGAGATTTTAGAATATTACGTAAGAGAGAAATATTTTCCTATTATATAAGATACTAGTAAGTGACCCGTCAAAATTCGACAGAGTTTATTAAAATATATATTTATAAAATTATTAATGTATTTTTTGTTTCATGAATTTTTTTCACTAAAATAAAGAATTTAATGAAATTATTTTAAAGTAAAAAATTATAATATTTATTTGAAATTGACCGACCTAATTTAAATATCTTATGAAATTTATATATAAGCAGAGTTTCGATCCAAAAAATATTAAAAGAGAAATTGAAACAATTATTTGAAACGTAACTATAATTATATGTCTGCAGTTGAAACATTACCCTGTGTACATATTAGATTATTTCGAAATCAGGTTGTTTAAAGAAGAGGAAAAAGAGGATTTTATATTATTTCTAAGTTAATAGTCATTTATTAAATAAGTGTGAGTAGAATTAGGATTAACGCCAAAGTCATAATTATCGCAGTTTAAGTCTATGTTGGTATTTGGTTATAAGTTTGCCAGATAGCAACTAGTCATTGACACACACCCGTCATGCGGTGCGGGCAAAATACTTGTGTATGCCCAGTACAGACGATACACACTCCTACATCCCACAACAAGAACTCAGTCTTAGTGGCAAGTGTAGGGTCGAATCCCGCAGGGAGTGAGGAACCACTTTGTTCTCCAACGACAAACTGAGGTGTCACAAGTCTCAATCTGTATACTCTGCACAAGAAATTAACAAGATCAATAATAACAAAGGGGTGAGGTTATTCGGTTAGGTCATAACTGTTGTTAACATTCGTTTCGGTCATAGGCATACTGATAATCCGTCCATGATCCATATAAACCCAAGGCGTGGCCCAAAGACATTGGGGCGTTTCAAGGGGTTATACTTCACATTTAGGATGGTTGATCCCATTGTGGTCACTTGGTCCGAAGGTCACACATTCCCCGGTCACAAGGCAGTGCTTCACTCCTCCTTAGATAGTAGTCATACCCGTTACTCACCAAGTATGACCCTCACCAACCTTCTCTCTCGAGGTCCCCAACTCCGCACTTTGAGTGACACATGCCTCCTGGACACAACCATTTCCGGCTTGTCAGCCGACCAGTCATAGACATGCTACGGCGCAGAGATTGCTTTCCTCGTTTGATAACCATGGCTTTATGCCTCGTCACAGTTGATGGATAGTCTCTAGAGAAGCCCAAGACTGGAGAAGGACAGTGTATCCCATCAATCTTTTCCCCACCGTCCGGATCTACAACGCCTTTTGTTGACGCTGCTCAGCTACTCGGTCTTGGGTATACCGGTTGTCACGCCCTGGTACACCCTGGCCTTTGCTTGACATGGACAGTGTTTTACCGAACGGAGATCACTCGTTAGGCCCCTACTGCCCATGGTTTCGAACAGATCCTTCCGGAACCACGAGATTCAACCGAAAGAACAAATGCCTCACGAATATTTACATGTTAACAACAATTATTTCCACCCCTAAAACCTCACCTACGGAATTACTCACACATAGCAGAATTCATAAATGCTAAATGAATTAAACACATCATGAAACAAACGGAAATACTTAAATAAGATAACGTAATACCTAAGGCTACGAGCCTTGAATCTTGTTCGAATGAAAACACAAGGGAAATAGGGAATAGAACTAGAATGTACATTGTTTGGATGCCACACCTCGGCAGAATTAAAGTAGTAAACTAAGTAAAATAAAGTTCAAAAGGGCCAAGAGCTTGTGCACGCTGCACATCATCAATCTTTTATACTGCCGAATGGCAAAGGTCCAACTCCAGCTGCGCTAGCTTCATATCTTCAAAGAGATCTTCTTTCCTTCTTTAGCTCAATCCATGATTGATCTGATTGAAGATAGCCTCCAGCTGCTTGCTGTCGTCAACCTTTCCCTTTCTTTCGATGCTTCTAGCTTCTTCCTTCTCCTTCTCTTTGCTTCTTCCAAATCCCCGAGATTCACTTTCATTTTCTGGCTTTGGCTGTCTGCTTCGCATGGTAGTGGTCAGACGGATTGCTCTCTTCGGTTTGATTCATACCAGGTGGGTTGCTTCAGGTTCCCATGCCCCAAGTTAGACTGGAGAGGTACTGCGGCCGAAGCTCCATGCTGGTAAACATGACATAGCAATCTGGGTTTGGTAATGCCCATTCCAACCACATTCTTTCCGTTTCCGCTCCACTGGACCTTCCTTCCTTAACAACTTCGTTTTCCCCCTGGACAGACCTGAACTGACACAAATAAAGAGAAAAATAGGGCCAAATGGCCCAAAAGTCGAAGACGCATCAGTCATCATACTATAATTCCTAATAGAGCTATCACCTTAAAACCAACATAAGTATTATTTTAAATCAGTCCATATAATTTTCCTCATTATTTATTAGTCAGTTTTTATACTGAAGGTCGGATACAAGCAAGTGTAAAGCAATAGTTCAGAATTACTAGTGTCGTCAGACCACGATCAGGTAGGCTTTCTAAACTCAGAAATTTGAAGTGCACACTATTTAATGATGTTTATATGAATGAAGTTATATTAACGTTATTGACTTGCCAAATTATTTTATGAGCTTGTATGTTACCATCTACGAGAGATAGACGATATCGGCCCTATGCTGAAGCGAGATGTCAGTAAGGGTTTGTGCACATAGTTGTGACCGTGAGTCATCGAGCGGGTTGGCCGGTCACTGTGATCGGGAGCCTTCGGGCCGATCACTGTGTTTGAGAATGAGGCCTACTTCTCAACACAAGGTTACATGATGCGTAGTTATGGTACATACATGTTAATTGTCTGCAGACGTATATGATGTTATGATGATATATATATATAAGTTTTATAGTTTTGGCGTGCCCAGGTTATTTAAATAAAACTCCTGTGTGATGCTTGAGATGACAAGTTCAATATATAGCTCTAAGAGCAAGCTTTCAAGTTATTTTGGCATGTGACCATTGAGTGCTTTTGAGTGCTCAGCCCTTCATATATTTTCTAAATGTGCAGGTTAAGTTGTGATGCAGATGGATGTCAGCAGAGCAAAGCTTTTGATATATAAGTACTAAATTAGGCTCAGGATTCCATGTCTTCATACATGTAATCCACTTAAGTTATTCCGCTGCAACGCTTAGTGTGTTTTACTTTATTGATGTGTTGCAAAGATTTCAAACTAATAGCTTGCATAATTATGTCACTTGATACCTAGACAACTTGTCGTTATGTTATTGTGAGTTGTCTGCTTTTGAGTTTAGAAAAGATTGCTTATGATTACTAAACATTTTGGTAAATCATTGTTTAAGCAGGTTAGTTCTGGTCATTATTGAAACCTATTTTCTTTTTCTTTTTCTTACTCTGTTTTCAGTCACACTTTTTCCCGACTTAATTATTCACTAGCTTAGGTCGGGCTGTGACATTATTTTGTTGGAATATTAATATAATGATTTTTAGATATGAAAATTGATAAAAAAAAAAGAAATTAGAAAAAAATAAAAATGAATGAGAAATGTAGAAAATTAGAATGGAGTGGTTGAAGGAATAAATGTTAACAATTGAATTTAATAGTTATTATATATATATATATATATAGAGAGAGAGAGAGAGAGAAGGGCTAAAATAAGAGCATTTCTTAAGATATAAAATAAGAATCATTTTCAGCCCTTAGATCATCAAGATCTACGGTTGATTTGTAATCATGTTGGATGGATTTATGGTCCTGAGTTCGAATCCCAAAGGTAGCAAAAATTTATTTTTCACAATTCATACATTTATACAGCGAATTCATACGTGTTCTACATAAAATTCATACATTAAAATTGCTCTTATTTCTTATTTTAAAATGTGCTCTCACGGTAGCCCATCCCTATATATATATATATAGGCACGCTCCAGTGAGATCCCTTATTTTTCGTGTAACATGGGTGGTGAATTATAATCGAACGGATATAGATTTAATCGGTGATTTGTTGTCGAATTATGAATTATACCTAGTGTTGTTTGGAGAAGCGAGAGAAATGCTATGTTTGTTGAGAGCACGAAAGTAAGACTGCAGTAGTATTGTGAGTGAGGAAAGCGTGTCTTTACATGATGCGTGTGCATGGCTATTTATAGATTACATGTTGAGGGCAAAATAGTAAATTCAGTGTTAAAACATGCGCCTCGCGTGGTCGAGGGCATAATAGTAAATTTCCCCTAAGCGGGGGATTTCTCCGCTCTTTTGGTGATCTCTCTGGCGAAAGCCATTTCCCTGGCAAAGGCCATCCCTCTGGCGAGATCCATTTCTCTGGTGGGAGTGACTTCTCTGACGGAGACAATTCCTCTGACGAGGGCGACTTCTCTGACGGAAGCCACTTATCTGGTGAAGACCGACCCTGACGAGGCTCGTTCCTTTGACAAAGACCGTTCCTCTGGTTTGCACATATTACTCCTCATCAGCTACTCCCCCCTCTGGTCTGACTAGTTCGCTCTGGAGCAGAGTAATCTAGTCAGAGTGTTCGTCCGCGTGGCTGACGTCATCCGCATTAAATGCCCGCCCCTTTTACAGTGTACTTTCCCGTATTTCGAGGTTACTTTTTAACCTTTGCGTCCTTTCGCCTCTCCGTAATAATCCTCGACCGTTGATTATTTCCCTAGTGCCACGTGTCATTCATCTCGCTAGTTGGTAGATGCCCGCGTACGTTATACTTAGGCGGTTCAAATTTTATTTCCCACTATTCATCTTCTTCGTTCTTCTCTCTCAAACCCTTCGACTGCTCTCCCGATTTCCGGCGATCCTCATCTTCTACTCCGACGTGTGCTCCGTGACCTTACTTGACTTAGGTAAATTGCATATCCCTCTCCTAGTGTTCTTGTTTAGCGTAGATTAGTTTTATTGTAAGTTTGTTGGTGCTCTGACTGAGCGTGCTAGCCCTAGAATTTTTCAAGTTTTTTCGGTCATGGCCTCTACCTCCGGCGCCCAACCTACCTTCTCTCCCTCTCCTTCTCCCTCTCTCTCTCCTTAGGCCACACCCCACTTACAAAGCCCTCCAGAACTTTCGGCCCTAACTAATCCTCCCAGTCCCTAGGATCCTCCGGCCTCCTCCGAATCTCTCCCCCTACTCCCAAATCACCCAAGACCATTCCCGAATCCCGGTTGGGTTTTGCGGGCATGCAACAACTGTTTGAGAAGTGCCGACGTCCTGAGGGTCTGACATTCGAGCCCTATTTTAAGGCTTCCGAGCCTTTCACCCGATTGCATATGAATAAGATACCTCTCTTTCGAGCCCAGGTAGAAGCTGGTCTAAGGCTTCCGCCTCCTACCCTCCTAGTGGATGTTTGCAATCATTTCCACATCCCATTTTTCCAAGTGGCCCCCTCCGCTCTTCGGAGGTTGTTTGCCTTCCACATTCTTTGCACAGCCCACGGTGTCCAAGACACCACCAAACTATTCCTTCAGACCCAAACCCTTAGATGGCAGGGCAACCCCTTGTATAGTTTTGCTGCCCGTAAGACCTATCCCACCACCTTCCTCAACTCCCTCAACTCCCATGACAAGGGCTTTATGTCCTTTTACTATTTTGTAAAAACCAATAAGGGCACCTGGCGTCAATATGGTGCCCAAGAACTGCAATGGCACGAGTCTCGGACCAACTATAAGCCCCCCGCTCTGGGGAAACCCAGCGATTCTGACTTAGGGATAATATGCTCCCTTAATACCATGAATAGGGAGGACCCTCTTCCCTGTAAAGAGCTGGCTGAGAGTAGTTCGGCCTTAGTTGCCACCGGTTTGTTTTCCCTGTTTCCCTGCGGGGCTATAGGTAAAACTAAATGTTAGTGGATATGCATAAATTACTATTACCTTGGTTCTTGTTGATAAAACTGTGTTTGTTCGCAGGGAAGTCGTGGAGGAAGAAGTGCAGAGCCACGCTCTTGTCCGACCGTCCCTCTGGCGATGAGGGGCAGGGCTCTGGGCAGCCCGCAGATTCTGGGATAGACACTTCCCAGATGGTGACTGATGCCCTCGAGGGGGTTACTCCCGCGCAGCGCTTCCCCCTGGCAAGGGAAAGAATATGGAAGTGTTGTCCCTGTTCAGCCCCGACAGCCAGGGGGCTGGTGGCTCTGGCATCGGCAGAGCCGAAGGAGGATCCACCGTTCCCGTGGTGGATCTCGACGATGATGTCCCCATCTCCGCCTTAGTCCAAAACATTCCAACTCCCGCTTCCCGTCAAGTCCAACAGAAGAGGAAGGCCGCCGTGCAGGCCCTTGCGAAGAAAGAAAGACGCAAGAGGGGCTCAGAAAAGGCCAGCAAATTCGTGGACCCCGAAGTGGAGCCAGAAAGTGAAGCGGAGGCTGCCTCCGTGGATGATGATGGGGGTAAGGTTCCGGCCCTGCCTGCGGGGAATCAGAGGCTTCCGGCTCCAAGCCAATCTCGTCCCTGAAGGGGCGAGATTTCATCCGCACCTTGCTTTCCCATATCCATCCCAAGGATAGGGAAGCCACAAGTAAATTGAAACGGGCGACATTGGCTAACCAGCTCAGCCAGTTAGTTTCTTCAGGTACCCTGCGTTTCTACCTTGTTTAAATGATTTTATTACTAATCCTTTCGATTTCTCTGCTCTGACCTTTTTCCCTTCGTTTGTCTATAGCGGGAGTCCGAGCGGGAGAGGTCATCCAGTGTATCAATGACTACGATGCACTGGAGAAGGACTTGGAGAAAAAGAGGGAGCGGACAGCGAGCCGCGACGAGGAGGTCGCGGGCATGGTGGAGCAGTACAGTAAGGCCGAAGCAGATATGGCTGAGCTTGAAGCGAAACTTGCCTAAGCCGACGTGGAGAAGGCCTCTCTAGCCTCTGAACTGGAGAGGGATAAGAAAGAGGGGTACGACAACATCGTCCGATTCCGGATGAGGTACCTGGAGGAGCACAGGGAATCCAGGCGCAACTGGAAGGCGGCTTGCGAGGGTGCCCAGAATCGGGGTTATGTGATGGGGACCAGGGACCAGCGCCTGGAGTTCTTCCTCTCTCCCCAGGGCCAGCAATTCCTGGGTATGATGCTGGAGGGTACCTTGGCGGCCTTTCAGCGAACTCCGAATTATCTGGAAGGCTTCTCCCAAATCTTCGCCCACGTGATAAAAGAAACATCTGTGAAGACGGTGGAGTTATTGGGAGCATCAGCGGAGCAAGCCGCTGCCCTGGACATGGGGGCCTTGATGGACCACATCAAGGATGAGGATCTGAACAGCCTGCTGGGCATCGCCGTGGATTCCCTGAGAAGCCAGGGTGGTGGTACCCGGTCTTGGAGAAGGCTCTTCCCCAATTTGCCTTTGGGGTCTGCTCCGAGCCGGCGCCCACTGCCCCTGTGTACTGGCCTTCCTTCTCCGCTTCTCTGACAAAATTTGTGAATCAACTGAGGGACCAGGCTAGTGTTGGTCCTCTGGGGTTCTCGCAGTTCGGCCTGGAGCCCCCTCTGCCCTCTGGCTTTAAAGCCTCCGACTTCGAAGACCGTGCGTCCTCCTCTGCAGCCGTTGATCAACTTTATGCCCTGTATAGAGATGAAACAATGTATACCCAAGAGGCATTAAAGTTGTTAGACGTGGAGGTTCGTCTCCCTCTGGTGAGGCTTCTGAAGCCTGCTGCTCCTGCTGGTCCGTTGGCTCCACTCATCTCGGTCCCTGCTCCTCTGGACTCCACTACTCCTGCTCCTCCCTCGTAGCTGCCTTTGCTTATTTCCTCCCTTCTCCTCAAAATTTGTACATTTGAAATTTTGTAAACACTCTAGTATTTTTCTCGATTGTAATGTACAGTTTATTGCCTTTGGATTGTTCTAATGCATTTCCCTCATAATTCCCTTCTTTAGATTTAGCTGCGTATCTATTTATCTTCAGGATAAGATGGTTGTTTCTTTCGCGTAGAGTAGGACTTTTTATTTTTTGTTGAAGTGTTTATGATTCCCTGGTCGGCTTCCCTCTAAGCGGCTTCTCCGGTTATTATCCTTGTTTGACTTCTCGGAATGATTCTTCTGGATGGTCCCTCCATGTGATTTCCCTGACTCCTCCCTCGTGGATTTCTCTGTCTCTTCCCGCGGGGATCTCTCTGACTTCTTCTTCGGGGATTTCTCTGACTTCTCCTTTGGGGATTTCACTGACTTTTTCTTCGAGGATTTCTCTGACTCCTCTTTCAAGGATTTCTCTGACTCTTTGCTTCAAGTTATTCCTTTGCTGCTTCCCTCCTTGCTGGCTGGCACACACCCGTCGTGCGGTGCGGACAAAATACCTGTGTAAGCCCAGTACGGACAATACACGCTCCTACTTCTCACGACAAGGACTTAGTCTTAGCGATAAGCGTAGGGTCGAATCCCACAGGGAGTGAGGAACCACTTTGTTCTCCTTTGACAAACTGAGGTGTCACAATTCTCAATCTGTATACGCTGCACAAGAAATAAACACGATCAATAATAACAAAGGGGTGAGGTTATTTGGTTAGGTCATAACTGTTGTTAACATTCGTTTCGGTCATAGGCAACACTGATGATCCGTCTATGATCCATACAATTCCAAGGCGTGGCCCAAAGACATTGGGGCGTTTCAAGGAATTGTACTTCACATATAGGATGGTTGATCTCATTGTGGTCATTTGGTCCGAAGGTCACACAATCCCCGGTCACAAGGCAGTGCTTCACTCCCCCTTAGATAGTAGTCATACCCGTTACTCACCAAGTATGACCCTCACCAACCTTCTCTCCCAAGGTCCCCAACTCCGCACTAGAGTGACACATGCCTCCTGGACTCAACTATTTCCGGCCTTGTCGACCGACCAGTCATAGACATGCTACGGCGCCGAGATTGCTTTCCTCGTTTGATAACCATGGCTTTATGCCTCGTCACAGTTGATGGATAGTCTCTAGAGAAGCCCAAGACTGAGGACGGACAGTGTATCCCATCAATCCTTTCCCCACCTTCCGGATCTGCAACGCCTTTTGTTGACGCTGCTCAGCTACTCGGTCTTGGGCATACCGATTGTTGTATCTTGGTATACCCTGGCCTTTGCTTGACATGGGCAGCGTTTACCGAACGAGGGTCTCCCGTTAGGTCTCTACTACCCATGATATCGAACAGATCCTTCCGGAACCACGAAATTCAACCAAAAGAGCAAGTGCCTCACGAATGTTTACATGTTAACAACAATTATTTCCTTCCCTAAAACCTCACCTAAAGGACTACTCACGCATATTAAAATTCATGAATGCAAAAGAGATTAAACACATGATAGAAAGAAAGGAAATACTTGAATAGATAAACGATACCTAGGCTTCAAGCCTTCAATCTTGTTCAAATGCTAAACACAACGGAATATGTAAAAGTACTGAAATGTAAATTGTTTTGGATGCCACACACGGCGAACTTAGTTGAATACTGAAAGTAAAAACAAGAGTTTTTTGGGTACCAAGAACTTCTTCACGCTGCACACCGTTGATCTTTTATACTGCCGGATGGTAGAGGCCTAACCCTAGCTGCGCCGGTTCCAAATCTTCGCCGGGATCTTCTTTCCTTAATTAGCTCGATCTTTGATTGATCCTGATTGAAGATGGCGTCCAGCTGCAAGCTCAGTCAACCTTTCCCATCCCTTCGGTCCTTCTAGTCTCTTCTTCTTTCTTCCACTTGTTTCTCGAGATCTCCGAGATTGACCTTCCTTTTATGGCTCTGGCCGTCTGCTTCTTCTGGTAACGATCAGACTGACTGCTCTTATCGGTGTGGCTCATACCAGGTGGTTACTCCAGGTTCCCATGCTCCAAGTTGAATTGGAGAGGTACTTGTTGGCCGAAGCTCCATGCTGGCAAACATGATTTGGCAATCTGGGCTCCGTAATGCCCATTCTGATCGCATTTCTTCCGTTTCCGCTCTACTGATCTTCCTTCCTCCACAACTTTGTTTTCCCCCCTGGACAGACCTGAACTGACACAAATAAAGGGAAAAAGAGGGCCAAATGGCCCAAAGTCGAAGACGCATCACACCTACACACTTAAAGCATACTTGCCCTCAAGTATGTAGGTGGATTCACAGAAGACACGGACGAAAAGGTGAAAGAAAAGAAATAAAACTAAGAGACACGAAACTTGCATATATTTCAGGATCAGATCATACCAACATGCATCATTCAGTTCAGTCAAACCACAAACCAGAGTAATGATCATGCATAAAGTGTGATGGTAGTCTCTCTTCTCGCTCAAGCACCGGGCTATGTGTTTGCACTCATAATTTGCTGTGCTAGTTCCTCTAAGAATTTGATCGAAGACTACAAATTAAGCACACTAGTATGACTTATCAAAGGGTCTTTGTTGGGTTGTAATGGGGCATACGGAGCTAAGGTGGGAAAATATGGTCCAGTGGCTAATTTCAGTATCACCCTTACTCAGTATACACATTCAGTACAGCTATAACCAACCCTTAATTTCCCCGCTTTCAATGGGGTTCATTTCCCTTTTGATTCTTCTTATGGGCAATCATTTTAATTCAAAATTTTTTTTTTGTGTCCAGATTTCTTTCTTTTCTTATAATCCCCTGTTCACCATTTCATTCACTTCATAAATTCTTCCTCCTAGATATAGCATTATCAAAGCTTAAGAAAGAATGAGTTCGGCTCAAGTTGGCATACTAAGGATTATTTTCATACTAAACATCAAAGAAAATCTGGGGCCATAAGTCAAAGAAGCGTGCCCAAATCACACAAGTCATGTACTAGCAAAATTGAGTCCTCAAACAAAATCTAGATTTCCTAGTCACAGCAAATTCTCACCACAAGCATGCATTTTTCAATTTGGTCCTGATCTCACCGGTGGGGTATTCTCTGTATCCTCACAACTACCATCATGCATTTCATACTCAATCCACCAATCATACCAACACAGAAATCAGCATGCATAATCTTTCACCATCAAACAATGCAAGTAGACTCGACATCAAAAACAGATTAAACGGACACCAAAACAAGAAAAGCAAAAGATAAAAATAAATCCTAATCTACGAGTTCAGGGGAAAGTACTTAGTCATTTTGGTCGGAGGATCTCGCCTCCGCAGCCATCATCTCTTTGATTTCTTTAAAACAATCTGCCATCGCTTTGAATCCTTCCTCCACAGTGTCCCTCAGTGTGGCCACTTCTCCTCCCAGCATCACCAGCTCGTCCTTGATTTCTTTCAGTTCGTCCGTCAGTTTGATAATCTCGCCACTGATTGGGCGAGAAGTTCCTCGTTCCCTTGCAACCTTCGGTTCAGGTCGAACTGAGCTGCCTTCTGGTTGGACTAAACGGTGGCCTCCTCCTTCATCCATCTCAACAATCCGCCACCAGCACCAGCCTCCCCGATATCAAAGAGTCGGGTTTCTGCCACAGCTACCTCATCTGGGGTTTTCTCGTCGAAACCAGCAAGCTTCTTCGCCAAGAGGGTCACCAGTGGGCATAGGGAGAGATACTTGTTGGTATGGGTTACCCCATACTGAAATTGTAGTGCAGCGGTGAACCCAAAGTTCACCCTCTTTCTCTCCACCATGCACCAAAGCACAAAGAGCTCTTGCTGCGTGACGACGTTGGATCCCTCAATCCGGCCATAGATGTTATAGGCCAACCAACGATGGCAAATCTGCAAGGCTGGGTCGCGGAGTTCGCTGGATTTGCTAATATTCTTCACATACTTGGTCCCTGTTGAGAGTTGGGACCAGTACTGGTCAATCTGACTGCGCCACTCCGGTGGGGCCATGGTCTCGGCTTGCCTGTACTCATCATCATACACCTCCTTGTCCTCGATTACCCCCAGGTGGATGTTCAAGTCGTTGATGGACAGAGGGAACATCTTCCCCCACAATTGGAAGCGGAGGGTACCTGGTGTTTCAATCGAGTAATTTCCCTTTGGCTTGAATTCCACCGTGCTCATGAACTCCTCCGACAAGTTCTTGAATGCCAACACATTCCACTTCATAATCTTTCCCCAACCAATGCTCTTGAAATATCCCTCCACACGCTCTTTTATTCTGAAATTCTCCAACACTTCAGTCACTAGAAAATACCAAGGGGTGATCTCCCGGCTTTTTAAGACGACATACCTCTCACTGTCTCTCGGTATGACCGTTTCCGTAGTGCTGGGTTGCATTACTCCTTTGCGCTTGACGCCTTTGGGTTTTGAGGTGAGTGTGCTCGTCACCGGCTTAGCAGGGGCGATCACATCCTCTGAGTTGGAGCTTTCAACCGTCTCGGTTCTCTCTGGATCTACTTCCATTGGCTCTTCCATCTCCTTGGCCTTCCCTTTTTCGACTGCAGTGGGTTTCCGTGGCTTCTTGCTCTGTGCAGTTCTGATTCGGGTCTTACTGCCTGCCTGCGTCGGTTTGGCCTTGACTGGTAGTGGGGGTTTTGCAACATCTAGCTTTCTCTTTACTCCAGGTCTCTTGCTCTGGGGTGTTGGGATTTCCACTTCCTTCTCTTGAATTGCCTCAACTTCCTCTGCTTCATCAGCCTCCTCCTCATCCACCTTCTCTTCTTCGCTCTTCTCCTCCTCCGCTTCTTCTTGTTCTTTCTCTTCCGTATCCTCGGAAGCTGTCCTTCCTTCCTGCATGGAGGTTTCCAGAATTTGTGGTTGCGGTTGAGTTTGAACAGGTGGTGGCGCGACAGTTGATCGCGCCGGAGTTGCTTTGCTCTCTTGACCCTTCTTTGATTTCTTCACAAGAGGAGTGAGCTCGGGCTCCCCTTCTCCCGGTTGAGTTAACTCAGCGGCTGTTTTTGCTACTTCTCGCTCCTCTTGTTGAAGGACTTCGGCACGCCCTCTGTCTTCGGGCTGGATTTTTAGCAAAAGATCTTCAGTGATTTTGGTAGAAGTCTCCTCCGAAGCGCTTTGCCTTGTGGTGCGCTTTGGAGGTGGAGGTTTGGTGCCTTTCTTCTTTGGTGGTTGGGTGTTTCCGGAGCCTGCTCCTTTGGTCTTCGCCATTGTGATTTGCAGAGCTCAAGAAGATTTAGGATTTGTGCGGAAGTTTTGGATTTTGTGGGATTTTCGGAGGCGAGGTTGGTCTTTAAGAAAGGTGACCGGCAGTTATGGAAATTTAGGGTTTGAGGCGAGTGGTGATCGTGGTGTAGCAGTTTTCGGAGGTTAGGGTTTGTGGAGAAGAAAATCGTGGGTTAAGGCTTTGAATATGGTAAGTGTGACGGTTATGGCAGAAAAAGAAATTTTAAGGAAATAAAAATCATGGCCAAAATTTGAAATTCAAATTTTCTGCGGAAACCGAAGGGTTGCAGTCACATCGCCGCCTGCCCCTGACACGCTTGCGTCATTTCTCTGCGTAAGCCCTTTCCCAGACCGTTCCAATCCCTAGCTCTCCACCTACACACTTTGCAACGCAAAGTGGGCTCGGATCAACCTCTGGGCCTCTTCCAAATTATCTCGGCCCGACTTCCCTGCGAGTTAGTGCATCCAAATACAAAACAAAACAACTTAAAAGGAAAGAAAAGAAAATTCGGTATAGACCATACCGAAGTAACCACGCTGGGTTGCCTCCCAGCAAGCGCTCTTGTTTCCCGTCTTGAGCTCGACCTCCCTTCACTCTTCACTCGTACTCAGGGTCGAGAAGGTAGCATTCCTCTTTCTCCTTTTCTATTTCAGCAAGCTCGTGATAGGGCTTAAGGCGGTGCCCATTTACCACGAACGTATCAACTCCATTGTGATCATATACTTCAATGCTTCCGTTTGAAAAGATTTCTTTGATCACGAATGGTCCTGACCACTTTGATCGAAGTTTCCCAGCCATCATCTTGAAGCTTGAGTTGAAAAGTAGGACTTTTTGTCCCACCACGAACTCTTTCTTCCTGATCTTGGCATCATGGATCCTTCTGGTTCGCTCCTTATAGAGCACCGCATTATCGTAAGCCTCCAACCGAAGTTCTTCCAACTCACTCAACTGCAGCTTTCTTGTTTCTCCAGCTAAAGTCATACTGAGGTTGATCTGCTTGATCGCCCAATACGCCTTATGCTCGATTTCCACAGGCAGATGACATCTTTTTCCATAAAGTAGACGGAACGGGGACATTCCAATTGGTGTCTTGAAAGCAGTTCTGTAAGCCCATAACGCATCCCCTAGATGGTCACTCCAGTCCTTACGGTTGGGATGTACCACCTTTTCCAGGATGCTCTTGATTTCCCTATTGGAAATCTCGGCCTGCCCATTTGCTTGGGGGTGATATGCAGTGGTGACCTTGTGTGTCACCCCCATCTTCTTGGTTAGTGATCTGATAATGGCATTACAGAAGTGCGACCCATGGTCACTGATTAGAATTTTTGGTACACCATATCTCCCGAACACTTGTTCCTTCAGGAAACCTGCCACGGTATGGGCATCATTACTTGCGGTTGCCTTGGCTTCAACCCACTTTGATACGTAGTCCACTGCCACCAGAATGTATTCGTAGTTCTTTGACTTTGGGAAAGGTCCCATAAAGTCAATCCCCCATACATCGAAAACTTCGACCGGCATGATTGGAACTTGTGGCATTTCATCCTTTGCGGTAATACCTCCAGTCATCTGGCACTTCGGGCAGCTCTGTACCCATTTTCTTGTGTCCGCAAATATGGTGGGCCAGTAGAATCCACTCTCCAAAATTCTGTGGGCCGTGCGCTTTCCTCCAAAGTGTCCGCTATTTGCCGTTCCATGACACATGTCCATTATTCGGGCATGCTCATCCTCAGGTATGCATCTTCGTATGACTTGATCTGCTCCAATCTTCCAGAGATATGGGTCCTCCCAGTAATAGTAGCGGGCTTGCGCAAGTAACTTCCGTTGTTCGAACCTTGTCAATCCTGACGGCAACTCTTTGGTAATCAGATAGTTAGCTATATCCGCATACCAGGGCTCCTGCTTGGTTAGAGCATATAGTTCTTCTTCATCCTCCAGGATGCTCATGGAATAAAGTTTTTCGTCTGGAAACGTATCGGTAATGGGCATACCGTCATCCTCCTCCAGTTGCAACCTGCTCAAATGGTCTGCCACGAGGTTTGCAGCTCCTTTCTTGTCCCTTATCTCTATATTGAACTCTTGTAGTAGCAAAATCCACCTGATGAGTCGAGGTTTGGATTCCTTCTTGGCCATCAAGTACTTCAATGCGGCATGATCCGTGTAGACCACCGCCTTCGTCCCCAAAAGGTAGGAACAAAACTTCTCTATGGCAAATACCACCGCCAGGAGTTCTTTCTCAGTAGTGGTATAGCTGGACTGTGCCGGATTCAGTGTTTTGGATGCGTAATAGATCACGCAACTCTCCTTGCCTTTCTTCTGTCCCAGTACTGCTCCAACTGCGTGGTTGCTGGCATCACACATGATCTCGAACGGTAAATCCCATACTGGAGGTTGAATAATGGGAGCCGACACCAGCTTGCTTCTCAGAATCGTGAAGGCCTCCTTACAATCATCATCAAACTCAAACGGCACGTCTTGTTGGAGAAGTCTGGTCATGGGCTGGGCAATCTTGGCGAAGTCCTTGATAAATCGCCGGTAGAAGCCTGCATGGCCGAGGAATGCCCGTATGTGCTTTACGGTTGATGGGTAGGGTAATTTGGCGATGGAATCAACTTTCGCCTTGTCCACTTCAATTCCC
Source organism: Salvia miltiorrhiza (assembly GCF_028751815.1). Lineage (NCBI taxonomy): Eukaryota > Viridiplantae > Streptophyta > Magnoliopsida > Lamiales > Lamiaceae > Salvia > Salvia miltiorrhiza. Next base: position 47,995,564 of record NC_080393.1, on the reverse strand, counting down.
CTTTCTGAAATCACGTGCTCGAGCACTATTCCTTCTCTCACCATAAAATGGCATTTTTTCATAATTGAGGACCAAGCTCTTCTCCACACATCTTTTCAAGACGAGTTCTAGGTGTTTTAAACATGTGTCGAAAGAGCTACCATATACGGTGAAGTCATCCATGAATACTTCAATGCAATTCTCCAATAGGTCGGAGAAGATGCTCATCATACACCGTTGAAAAGTTCCCGGTGCGTTGCAGAGTCCGAACGGCATTCTCCGGTATGCAAATGTCCCAAATACGCAGGTGAAAGTGGTTTTCTCCTGGTCCTCATGTGCCACAAAAAATTGCATGTATCCGGAGTATCCGTCTAGAAAACAGTAATAGGCGTTACCGGCCAACCTTTCCAACATCTGGTCGATAAAGGGCAGTGGGAAGTGGTCTTTCCTGGTTGCATCATTCAGCTTCCTATAATCAATGCAAACTCTCCATCCAGTTTGCAAACGGGTGGGCACAAGCTCGCCTTGATCATTCTCTACAACCTGTATCCCTGACTTCTTCGGTACGACATGGACTGGACTCACCCATTGGCTATCAGATATGGGGTAGATGATTCCCAATTCCAACAGCTTGAGAATTTCTTTCAGCACTACCCTCTTTCATGACCGGGTTCATCTTCCTTTGAGAGTCCCGAACGGGTTTGGCTCCCTCCTCAAGGTAATGTGATGCATGCACTCCGTAGGACTGATGCCTTTAATATCAGCTAAGGTCCAACCGATGGCTTCTCTGTTGTCTCGTAATACCCTGACCAATCGATCTTGCTGCACGATGGTTAGATCAGAACTGATGATAACTGGTAGTGTTTCTTCTGGTCCCAGATAAGCATATTGTAAATGCTTATGTAATTGCTTGAGCTCCAAAACAGGTGCTTTCTGGATTGAAGGTAGCAGCTTCTCGTTCTGCCCATACTGAGCCAATAACTCCAGTTTGCTTGTCTCTGCTCCTCCAGCTAGATAGACTTCCTGGATTAATTCCTTGATCTTCTGGTCTACCTCCACCTCGGCTTCTAAGGTGCTTTCTCTGAGGGAGTAGAGCTCCATGATAGCTTCCTTCATTTCATCGTCCTCCATATGCTCAGCATCCCGATCCGTTAGACCATACTGAATCACCTTCTCTGTGGTATCTCTGGAACCGAAAGTAATTCCTTGTTCTTGCACCAAGGGTTCAAATACATCGGCCATGTCCACCGTCTCCATTGCTTGTTTCCTCTTCATAGTCTCATAGATGTTGAATTCTACTTGGACTCCATCGAACTCACATGTCAATATTCCTGTTTTCATATCAAGCTTGGTTCCGGCGGTCATCATGAATGGCCTTCCCCATAGTATGGCATTCTCTCCAGTTTCAGGTCCGGTATCTAGGACATAGAAGTCTGCTGGAAAGATCAAATCCCCGACCTTGATCAGCACGTCCTCCACTACTCCTTCAGGGTAAGCGTTGGACCTATCAGCCAACTGTATGACCACACGGGTGTTCCTCATCTCGCCAATGTTCAGTCTCTTGTACACCGCCAATGGCATCACATTAATGGAGGCTCCCAGATCCATCATTGCTTTATCCATATTCGTTCCTCCTATGTTGCATGGAATGGTGAACATCCCCGGATCTTTCCGCTTAGTGGGTAGCTTCCTTTGAATCACCGCCGATACGCTTTCTCCCATCACGTACCGAACTTCTTCCTCCATTTTGACTTTTCTTGAACAAAGGTCTTTCAAGAATTTGGCATATTTTGGAATTTGCCTGATAGCATCGAGTAGAGGTATGCTCAACTCAACCTTTTGAAAACATCTTCATCATTTCACTTGCTTCCTTCTCTCTAGCTTTCTGTTTCAGGCGTCCCGGGTAAGGTGCCTCGGTTGGATTGCTACCTCCAACTTGTTCATCAGTTGGACCTTTCCCGTTCTTATTCCAGCCTCCTTGAAGCAATTCAGCCTCTGCTAGCAGTTCTTCCTCCTTTTCCTCTTCCTCTGGAAACTCGGTTAGCACCACTTGGGCATGCTCTCTGGGGTTGATTCCCATGGCTGGGAGTTTACCATCGTTCTCCTCTAGTTTGGCCACTGCCTTAGTCAAATGACTAATTTGCTGGTTAGTTTGGTTCATGCTGGCACGAATTTCATTGCGAAACTTCTCGCTCTCCTTAGCCATGCTTTCAATTGCTTCTTCCCAAGGTGCTCTCCGATGTGGAGGTTGGTAAGGAGGTTGTTGCTGATTCTGGTTGTGGTGTTGAGGTGGTCCTAACTGGTACTGTTGTTGATGCTGGTTCTGATTATACTGAGGACGTTGCACTGGTGCGCCCATATTGTTCTGCTGCTGGGGCTGACCATCTTGCTTCCACCGAAAGTTGGGGTGATCCCTCCACCCAGGATTGTAAGTATTTGCATAAGGATCGTACTTCCGTGGATTTCCATCATGTCCTCCGATGGCATTGACATCAACAATATCTTCACCAAAATTTGGACAATTTTCAGATTGGTGTCCAGTGGCATCGCAAAGGCCACACTGGCGAATCTTCTTTGGTATAGTCAAGCCCGAAAGAAGTTCCTTGAGTTCGTTCATGCTCTTCTCCATAGTTTTCTCCAGATTGGACATCCCTTCCTTCTCTTCAGCTTTCCTTGGTTTCTCCAGATTCCTTTCATGCCCTTCATCGCGTGATTCTTCTGCCATGGTGCCCAATAGTTGGAAGACTTCCAGCGGGGTTTTGCTCATCAATGATCCATTACAGGCTGCTAGTACCAGACTGCGATCGTTCCTCCGCATGCCCTTTACAAAGCTCTCCACCTGATCTTTTGGAGAGATCTGGTGATGGGGGCAATTGCTCAACATTCTCTTGAATCTCGTCCAGTATTCGTAGAAGGATTCTAGCCCATCTTGCCTGATGCTGCGGATATCCCATCGCATCCGCTCCACTCGTGCTGCTGGGAAGAATTCTTCCAAGAAGGCTTGTTGCAGTTGTGCCCATGTAGTGACACTCCTCTCGGGTAGGTCATACAGCCATCTTCTTGCATTGTCCACCAAGGTAAAAGGGAAAAGTATTAACTTGACATACTCTTGCTGCTCGTCATTTGATTGGTGCATGATTGTCATCTCAAAATCTTGGAGATGAGTATGAGAATCATCTCCTTGATATCCATTGAACTTCGGTAAGATCTGAAGCAATGATGGCTTCATGTCATACCGACGAGGTGCGAACGGATTGGCGGGTAAAGTGATTTCGTTCGGCCTCAAGTTGAGGTTAGTTGGATATGCCAACTGTCTGAGGGTCTGCTCCGGTACGGCTTCTGCATGCTCTGCTTCTTCTGCCATAGCTTCGCGTCTCGCTATCCGTGCTCCTGCGCGTAGTCGTCTTTCGGTGCGATCAATATCAGGGTCAAACACCAATGCTCTTACAGCTCTACGAGTTCCACGCATACACCAGTAGCGGAAGATGGAATGAGGAGAGAACAAAATTGCTGCGCGTCACTCCCCGGTAACGGCGCCAATTTTGGCACACACCCGTCGTGCGGTGCGGACAAAATACCTGTGTAAGCCCAGTACGGACAATACACGCTCCTACTTCTCACGACAAGGACTTAGTCTTAGCGGTAAGCGTAGGGTCGAATCCCACAGGGAGTGAGGAACCACTTTGTTCTCCTTTGACAAACTGAGGTGTCACAATTCTCAATCTGTATACGCTGCACAAGAAATAAACACGATCAATAATAACAAAGGGGTGAGGTTATTTGGTTAGGTCATAACTGTTGTTAACATTCGTTTCGGTCATAGGCACACTGATGATCCGTCTATGATCCATACAATTCCAAGGCGTGGCCCAAAGACATTGGGGCGTTTCAAGGAATTGTACTTCACATATAGGATGGTTGATCTCATTGTGGTCACTTGGTCCGAAGGTCACACAATCCCCGGTCACAAGGCAGTGCTTCACTCCCCCTTAGATAGTAGTCATACCCGTTACTCACCAAGTATGACCCTCACCAACCTTCTCTCCCGAGGTCCCCAACTCCGCACTAGAGTGACACATGCCTCCTGGACTCAACTATTTCCGGCCTTGTCGACCGACCAGTCATAGACATGCTACAGCGCCGAGATTGCTTTCCTCGTTTGATAACCATGGCTTTATGCCTCGTCACAGTTGATGGATAGTCTCTAGAGAAGCCCAAGACTGAGGACGGACAGTGTATCCCATCAATCCTTTCCCCACCTTCCGGATCTGCAACGCCTTTTGTTGACGCTGCTCAGCTACTCGGTCTTGGGCATACCGATTGTTGTATCTTGGTATACCCTGGCCTTTGCTTGACATGGGCAGCGTTTATCGAACGAGGGTCTCCCGTTAGGTCTCTACTACCCATGATATCGAACAGATCCTTCCGGAACCACGAAATTCAACCAAAAGAGCAAGTGCCTCACGAATGTTTACATGTTAACAACAATTATTTCCTTCCCTAAAACCTCACCTAAAGGACTACTCACGCATATTAAAATTCATGAATGCAAAAGAGATTAAACACATGATAGAAAGAAAGGAAATACTTGAATAGATAAAACGATACCTAGGCTTCAAGCCTTCAATCTTGTTCAAATGCTAAACACAACGGAATATGTAAAAGTACTGAAATGTAAATTGTTTTGGATGCCACACACGGCGAACTTAGTTGAATACTGAAAGTAAAAACAAGAGTTTTTTGGGTGCCAAGAACTTCTTCACGCTGCACACCGTTGATCTTTTATACTGCCGGATGGTAGAGGCCTAACCCTAGCTGCGCCGGTTCCAAATCTTCGCCGGGATCTTCTTTCCTTAATTAGCTCGATCTTTGATTGATCCTGATTGAAGATGGCGTCCAGCTGCAAGCTCAGTCAACCTTTCCCATCCCTTCGGTCCTTCTAGTCTCTTCTTCTTTCTTCCACTTGTTTCTCGAGATCTCCGAGATTGACCTTCCTTTTATGGCTCTGGCCGTCTGCTTCTTCTGGTAACGATTAGACTGACTGCTCTTATCGGTGTGGCTCATACCAGGTGGTTACTCCAGGTTCCCATGCTCCAAGTTGAATTGGAGAGGTACTTGTTGGCCGAAGCTCCATGCTGGCAAACATGATTTGGCAATCTGGGCTCCGTAATGCCCATTCTGATCGCATTTCTTCCGTTTCCGCTCTACTGATCTTCCTTCCTCCACAACTTTGTTTTCCCCCTGGACAGACCTGAACTGACACAAATAAAGGGAAAAAGAGGGCCAAATGGCCCAAAAGTCGAAGACGCATCACTGGCTAGAACACTCTGCGCGGAGCATGGAAGACCCAGAGGGTGCGACCAACTTTCGCGGCTTACGATTAAAAGAACACCCTGCACGGAGCATGGAAGACCCAAGGGGTGCAACCAACTTTCGTGGCTTACGGTTAAGAGAACACACTGCACGGAGCATGGAAGACTCGGGGGTGCAACCAACTTTCGTGGCTTACGGTTAAGAGAGCACCCTGCACGGAGCATGGAAGACCCGGGGGGTGCAACCAACTTTCGTGGCTTACAGTTAAGAGAGCACCCTGCACGGAGCATGGAAGACCCGGGGGGTACAACCAACTTTCGTGGCTTACGGTTAAGAGAACACCCTGCACGGAGCATGGAAGACCCGGGGGGTGCAACCAACTTTCGTGGCTTACGGTTAAGAGAGCACCCTGCACGGAGCATGGAAGACCCGGGGGGTGCAACCAACTTTCGTGGCTTACGGTTAAGAGAACACCCTGCACGGAGCATGGAAGACCCGGGGGGTGAAACCAACTTTCGTGGCTTACGGTTAAATAGTAACCCTCTGCGCGGAGCATGGAAGACCCTGGGGGTGCAACCAACTTTCGCGGCTTACGATTAAAGTGATTCCTCTGATCCGCCTTTGATGTTTGCTTTTCCCTCGAGTTGCTAAGTAGTAATTTGAATTTGTTTTTCCCTTTTTTCCCTTAGCTTGCTTAGCAGCCATTGGTATTGAATTTGTGAATTGTGGGTATATACCCTACTCCCCCCTCTGGTGATATGTGCAATGCTCTGCATGAACATGTTAAGTAAAAATATGCAACTTGGAAAGCAATAAATTAAAGTAAATGAGTCAACATCAGGGAATTCCCTAGAACCACGTATCCGATTTTATTGATATCATGGCCCCGAACCTCGTTAAAAACCCCTGTGGGGAAAAAGAGTATTCGGTCTACAATTTGTTCTGTCATCAATAACATTATACATAGAACTTTTTCAAGGTGTTGATATTCCATGGTCTGGGGAGAGCTCTGCCGTCTGGATCCGACAATGTGTACGCTCCACCGCCCAGAACCTCGGTGATGATGAAGGGACCATCCCAATTAGGTTCGAACTTTCCCACTGGCTTCAATGCGTCGGCCCTTTTGAGGACTAAATCGCCCTTAGTTAGCTTCCTTGCTCTGACCCTCTTGTCGTATCCCGCTTTGATGATGCTTTTATACTTCGCTGCTCTGACTTTGGCTTCATCCGTCTGTGCTTCCACCAGGTCGAGCTCTGCTCTGCGGAGTTCCGAGTTTTGCTCTGTGTTGTAAGTTGTAATGCGATATGACTCCAATCTGGCCTCTGCTGGTATTACTGCATTGGATCCATATACCAGGGTAAAAGGCGCCTCTCCGGTTGCTGTCTTTGGACTAGTTCGGTAGGCCCACAGGACAGTGTCCAACTCCTCGACCCACTTTCCTTTGCTCTGGTTCAGCCGCTTCTTGATTCCCTCGCAGATTGATCTGTTTGCCAACTCCACTTGTCCATTTGCTTGCGGATGAGCCACGGACACGAAACGTTGGGTGATGTTCATTCGGTCACAAAAATCAGCAATCCTCTGCCCTGTGAATTGAGTTCCGTTGTCTGAGACGATGATTCTGGGGACTCCATATCGGCAACATATGTTTCGCCAGATAAATCGCTCCACTGTGACCTCGTCGATCTTTGCAACAGCCTCAGCTTCCACCCACTTCGAAAAGTAGTCCACTGCTATAATGAGAAAGCACTTGCCCCCGGGTGCTGTAGGCAACTTCCCAACGATGTCTATGCCCCATATATCGAATGGGCACGCAGCGTACATGACTCCCATGGTCTCTCCTCGGACATTGATTCTTCCGGCGTGTCTCTGACAAGCTTCGCATTTGCGGACGAATTCTCTGGCATCTTTGTTGATGTTTGGCCAATAAAACCCTACCCGAATGATTTTTTGTACAAGATCCCTGAATCCCGTGTGCTCGCCACAACAACCTGCATGAATTTCTTTTAGAGCAAAATTAACTTGCTCGGGAGATAAGCATTTTAACAAGGGGTGGGTAAAAGATCGCTTATATAGTTGATCATTGATCAAACAATAATTCTCGTATCTGGCCCTCTGATTAGATTCTTTATTCAGTCGTTCCCCTGTCTTGATGAAGTGTATAATTGGGGCCCGCCAATCATCCCAATTTTCTACTGAGAAGACCTGTGAAGTCCCCATATGTCTGGTAACACAGAGCAACGTGATCTCGTCGTTCCATATTTGTTCCACTGCGCTAGCCATTCGCGCTAGTAAGTCTGCCTTTGTATTCTCTTCCCGGGAAATTTGTTCGATTTTGAACTCCATGAACTTTTGCTTTAATTCATTGATCTTGCAGTGGTATGCCTTCATCCTATGTTCTTTGATATCATAACCTCCAGAAAATTGTTGGGCCACCAACTGGGAATCAGTTCTGATGATGACACACTCTGCCCGTAGTTCTGACAAAATGTGCGCTCTTCTGATCACAACCTCATACACAGCCTCGTTGTTGGACATTTTGCAAGTAAATTTTATGGCGAATTGATATACCTCCGAGCTCGGGGATACTATGTACACCCCGATTCCACATCCCTCCTTTGTGACTGACCCATCCACAAAAGCTATCCAGAACTCTTGTACCGGGCGGTGAGTAGTTTCCTGAATGAAGTCCGCAAGGGCCTGCGCCTTAATAGCCATCCTTGGCTCATATTCCACGTCGTACTCCCCCAATTCCACAGCCCACTTCACCATTCTTCCCGACAAATCCGGCCGCCCCAACACCTGCCTAAATGGTAAGGCAATTCGCACCACTACCCGATGTGATAAGAAGTAAGGCCTCAGCTTCCGAGCTGTGACCATGACTGCCAGAGCAGCCTTTTCAATTTCTGAGTAATTTAGTTCGGGGCCCTGAATGATCCTGCTGACAAAGTAGATTGGCCTCTGATGACTCCCCTCTTCTCTGATAAGCACCGAGCTGACTGATTCTTCTCCCACTGCTATATACAAATACAAGACCTCTCCTGGTACCGGTTTGGTCAGAGTTGGGAGCTCCGCCAGGTACGCTTTAAGATCATCAAATGTTGTTCGACATTCCGCCGTCCATTGAAATTTAGTCCCCTTCCTCAGAATTTTAAAGAATGGTAAGCTTCTCTCTGCTGACCGTGAGATGAACCTGCTCAGAGCAGTGATATGCCCATTCAGTGTCTGTACTTCTTTGATCCCTGTGGGTGGTGTCATATCCGTGATGGCCTTGACCTTATCTGTGTTGACTTCGATTCCCGCCGGAGTAACTTTGTATCCCAAGAATTTTCCCGTGGTGACCCCAAAGGTACACTTCGCCGGGTTGAGCATGAGTCGATGATTTCTGATCACCGTGAAAACCTCTTCCAGGTCGGAGACATGGACCTCCGTTCTGACGCTGCGTACTAGCATTTCATCAACATACACCGATATATTTTTTGAAAGTTGTTCTCTGAAAATCTTTTCCATCATCCGCTGGTAGGTGGCTCCCGCATTTTTCAACCCAAATGGCATGCTCCTCCAGCCGTAAACCCCGCAGCAGACGGCGAAGGCCATTTTAGCAATGTCCCCTCTGTTCATTTTCACTTGATGATATCATTGGTACGCATCCATCATTGATAGTAAGGCACAACCTGAGGTGGAGTCCACAAGTTGATCAATCCTCGGCAAAGGGTAGTGGTCCTTGGGGCAGGCGGCATTTAAATCCCTGTAGTCCACGCACATACGCCAGGTGTTTATTTTCTTTGCCACCATCACGGCGTTCGATATCCACTTTGGATATTGTACCTCTTCGATATGCCCGCGTCCAGCAGCCTTTGGACTTGTTCCCTGATCGCAACATCTTTCTCGGCACCAAAATGCCTTGTTCTTTGCTTCACCGGTTTGACCTTAGGATCCACGTTAAGGCAATGTTCCGCCAACCCTCTGTTTATTTCCTTCAGATCGGTCGTGCTGAAGGCGAATACGTCCGCATTTCTCCTAAGGCAGCTGATTAGCTCCTCTCTGGTTTGGTCGTTCATGGAAGACCCAATCTTGGTCTGGAAGCCCTCTCGCCCGGGAAATAATTCTATCATATTACACACATCGCTGGTGAAGACTAGAGCGGATTTCTATGTACTATTGATCACTAAATTATTAGCAACAAATTACCGCAACTAACACGGTGCAATTGTAGCACATATAACAAGTAACCGAGTATCGTATCCACAGGGACTATTATAACAAATCACTCTAAGTAATCCTAATTAAACTCTAGTAATATTCAGGCAAACGAAAGAAGGAAGGTTTAAGTAACTCAAACTAAAACGCAAATAGCAGTAATTAAAAGATCGTAGGAAAAATCAAATATAAAAGACAACTGATCCTAGGGTAGTAAATTCATCAACTAAATCTACGCAATTAATCCATTAATCCTATGTACCAATTTAATCCAGTTATGATGAGAGATCACTTAATTAATCAATCACTCTCGCTAGAGCAGCAACGATCGTAGATTAGTAAATTCTCTATCTCCGCTAGGTCTCAAGAAAATCTACCAACTCCCAATAGCTCTTAAGAATAACTCCCTATGATCCACCTATCTCCGCTAGGTCTCAAGGTTAAAATCATATCATACATTCCTGAATCCGCTAAACAGTTATCTCCGCTAGGTCTCAAACCAAATAGCTAAACATGCAAACTATTGGCCAAATAATTCACAAGAAAATAAGCACCAGGAATTATGAATCATAAACTGGAAGGCACAAAGGTATTAACAAATAAATCACATAAATTCAATCAACTATTTACAAACCCTAGAATCAGCTAAAGGAAACTAGCCAGACATACTGAAATAAAACTTAAACATAATTAAAAAGAAAGCAATTGTAAAAACTGAATTAAATAAAAACCGAATAAAAACTGAAGTAGCGGCTTGAATCTTCAATCTGGATCCAAGCCTTAAAAACTAGAAAGCAATAAATTTCTAAAGCTAAAAATTAAAGTATGAATGCTAGGGTTCTCGTGTGTGTGTTTTTCAATAGGTCAAAAGAGGACCTATATATAGTTTTTAGATTTCCTTCGGATCAACATGGAAGTTGCCATGCAAAATAGAATTCTAAAGGTAATAGAATCGTGTGAAATAAGGCAACTCTCCAGCTGGACACGCTTTCCGGAACATACTCCCACTCTTGCCAACTTCGCGTCTCTCGCCAGAGGAATGGATGTCACCCGGGAAACGAGTCACGCCCGAGAAATGACGAATTCTCTGCTATCGCCAGAGAAATGGTATCGCCAGAGGAATGGGTGATTTCTCTGGTACTACGTCAGCGGAATGGGTCGCCAGCGGAATGTCTTCCGCTCTGGCGCTTTTCTTCCCTCTGGCATTGGGGACTTGACTTCTCTGGCAGCGGGGACTCGATCCCTCTGGCCTCGACTCCTCTGCTCTGACTATCACCAGAGAAATGGCGACTCCTCTGGCGCCTTATGATTCCTCTGGCGTTTCCGCGCTCGCTTCGATTCCTCTGGCGTTCGCGGATTTCGCTGCACTGAACTTTGATTTCTCTGACGCCAAAGGAATGGTGATTTCTCTGCTCTGGAGATGTCGGTTCCTCTGCTCTGGAGACCAGAACAACTAGAAAGCGCCAAATTCATCCAAAATTCTCCAAAATTGCATTCTTCCGTCTCGAAAGCCTAAATCTCCTGCAAAGCATAGAATACACTATAAAACGCACCAATTTCCAGAAGATTATCTTAAAATACGCACATACAAACCCTTAAAATAGAGTAAATTAAGCATAAATCAACTCCCCCACACTTAGCCTTTTGCTTGTCCTCAAGCAAAATCTATATGAATCCTAGGATGAGATTGATTTCAACAATGTAAATTTCCATCCATACATTCACAGCGTCAATTCAAAATTTTGCCTTCAACACACATCTCTCGATCATGCAAGTAACGCAAAGTTTAAGAAGCAACAAAAGAGTAATGCAAGTAATTCGATCAGACCCAATTCTCCGCTAGAAGTGAATTCCCTAATGTGATCGCCTTTATAATCAATATCACCAATTTCCACACTTTGTGTGCTTGAGATTTCGACAGTTAAGCCATAATTCATGAAATAAAATCATTTGGATGTAATCCAAAGTCTTTTCACATGGTTTCTCATGCTCATAGTTGGACTAGAGGAGCAGAGACTCAGAGCTATCACGTTTTCAGAACAGGCCAGATGTTTCAGAGCTGGCAATTTTTTATTTTTATTTTTTGAAGTTGGCAATTCGTCCAATCATTTTCACAGATAAGATACGATCGTAGGCAATCACAATGACAACACTCCTTCTAGCATCTACCGGACAAATCATGTTTTACTAACTTACAAAAGTGTTGCTACAAAACTCATAATTCTTTGCACAAACAAGAAACATATATCAAAAGTAAAACAAGAATATCCTCCATTCATTCACAAACCCAAAATGCACATTGAAAACCATCTTCTCTTCCACAAATTCATAAAAATTAGCCAGATTCGAGACCAAAAACTAAGCATAGAAAAATCAATTTCGCCCAATTTTGAAAAATATAAGTTCCAAAACACCCCCCACACTTAAAGTATGCCATGTCCTCAGGGCACAAAAGAATTAACAAAAATAGTTGAGAAAACGTCCCTGATTATCGGCATTGAAAAACAGAAGCATCGTGAGAGGTGGTGAAAAGGTGGGTTTGCGGTCTTTTTCAGATGGGAGAGTGGCGCGCTGGAACATGAAGCGTGGAAACTTAAGCGTGGAAATGTGCAGCGAAAAGAGTGGCTGCGCTGGATCATGAAGACCACCAGAAATCTGGCAGAGAAACACCTGCCCTAAACTAAACAAAGAAACTAAGAGAAACAAAACGAAACAGAAAGAAAGGAAAACAAAACAAAGAAAAACAATTGGGTTACCTCCCAACAAGTGCTTAATTTAACGTCTAGAGCTCGACGATACCTCCAACTCATGGGTCATTGAATTTGACAACTTCAAGACCACGATCCATGTTTGGCTTGAAGTATGGTTTGAGACGATGACCGTTGACAGTGAAGATAGTGCCATCAGCGGCAAACAACTCATACGTCCCATTCCAATTGCTCTTATGCACCACATATGGCCCTGTCCATCTTGATTGCAGCTTACCAGGAAACAAACGTAATTTTGAATTGTATAAAAGTACCTCATCTCCTGGCTTGATTTCCTTGGTGCGGATGCTCAAATCATGGAATTTCTTGGCCCTCTCTTTGTAGATGCGGGAACTCTCATAGGCTTCATTCCTCCATTCATCTAACTCCGTCAATAGATCTCGCCTTGTGTGACCGGCCTCCTTGAACTCCAAATTGATTCTCCTCGTCGCCCAATATGCCTTATGCTCAATCTCAACAGGTAAATGACATGACTTGCCAAAGACAAGTTGATAGGGAGACATACCAATTGGAGTTTTGTAAGCAGTGCGATACGCCCAAAGAGCATCATCTAGGTGCTTCGCCCAATCCTTCTTATTGGCGACACTCTTCTCCAAAATCTGCTTGATCTCTCGATTCGCTAACTCTGCCTGCCCATTAGCTTGAGGATGATATGGAGTCGTCACCTTGTGCTTTACTCCATACTTTGCCAACACGCTTGCTAGTAACTTGTTGTTGAAGTGCGACCCCCATCACTAAGCAACGCTCTCGGTGCTCCGAACCGAGTTAAAATATTCTTTTGCAAGAATTTAATGACTACATTGGAATCATTGGTGGAAGTTGGGATCGCCTCCACCCATCGAGACACATACTCCACAGCAAGCAATATGTAGGAAAAACCGCAAGAAGCAGGGAAAGGACCCATGAAGTCAATTCCCCACACATCAAACAGCTCCACCTCAACAATGATGTTCTGTGGCATCTCATCCCTCTTTGTAATGTTGCCCATGCGCTGGCATCGATCGCAAGACTTCACAAAGGCATGGCAGTCTGCGAAAATTGAAGGCCAATAAAAACCGCTATGATTTATCTTCATGGCAGTGCGGTTGGCAGCAAAGTGGCCTCCACTAGGCGAGCTATGGCACTCCTCAATGATCTTCGGCCATTCATGCTCCCTAACACATCGTCGAATAAAGCCATCGGCGCACCTCCGATATAGGTAAGGATCCTCCCAATAATAAAACTTGACATCATGTAGGAACTTATTCTTTTGATAGTGTGATAACTCCTCGGGAAGAGCTCCAATAACCAAGTAATTGCTATACTCTGCATACCAAGGATCCTTAAATAACAGAACCCATATCTGCTCATCGGGGAAAAACTCATTGATGGCCTTCTTCGGATCATCTCCTTCGATCGGATTCTCCAATCTAGACAAGTGATCGGCTACCACATTCTCACACCCCTTTCGATCACGAATCTCCATATCAAATTCTTGAAGCAACAAGATCCATCGAATCAAGCGGGGCTTGGAGTCCTTCTTTGTGAACAAGTAGCGGATGGCGGCTTGATCAGTGTAGACAATTGAATGAGTTCCAATCAAATAAGAACGGAACTTATCAAAAGCATACACCACAGCTAGCAGCTCCTTCTCCGTGGTGGTGTAATTCCTCTGAGCAGAATCCAAAGTTTTACTAGTATAGTAAATTACCTTGAATAACTTATCTCTCTTTTGTCCCAACACAGCTCCCACGGCCCAATCGCTAGCATCGCACATCAATTCAAACGGAGCACTCCAATCCGGCGTGATCAACACTGGTGTAGAAATCAGCGCGGCTTTCAACTTCTCAAATGAGACGCGGCATTCCTCGGTGAAGACAAACTTCACATCCTTCTCTAGTAAAGCACAAAGTGGCTTGGACAGCTTGGAGAAGTCTTTGATGAAGCGTCTATAAAATCCTGCATGCCCAAGAAAACTCCGCACTGATTTCACAGAAGTAGGCGGCGGCAACTTTTCAATGGCCACAATCTTAGCACGATCCACCTCCAATCCTTGGGCAGAGACCCTATGCCCTAATACAATGCCCTCACGAACCATGAAGTGACACTTTTCCCAATTGAGCACGAGTGCTGTTTCTTCACATCGCTGCAACATTTGAGCTAGATTGTCCAAGCAATTATCAAAAGAAGATCCAAAGACAGAGAAATCATCCATGAATACCTCCATGATATTTTCAATCAACCCATGGAAAATCGCCATCATGCAGCGCTGGAAAGTGGCAGGAGCATTGCAAAGACCAAAAGAAATTCTCCTAAGAGCAAAGATGCCATAGGGACAAGTAAACGCGGTCTTATGCTGATCCTCCGGGGCTATCATGATTTGATTGTAGCCCGAGTACCCATCCAAGAAACAATAGTACTCATACCCTGCCAAACGGTCAAGCATCTGATCAATAAACGGTAAAGGGAAGTGATCCTTTCGTGTGGCTGCATTCAATGCTCGGTAATCAATGCACACGCGCCATCCTGTGACCAGCCTCGTAGCTATGAGCTCATCTTTTTCATCTTTAACTACTGTCATGCCTCCCTTCTTGGAGACAACTTGAGTGGGACTCACCCACTCACTATCAGAAATGGCATAGATAATGCCGGCATCCAACCACTTCAGCACCTCCTTTCTCACCACTTCTTGCATAGCTGGATTCAAACGTCTCTGCGGCTGCACCTTAGGTTTGTATTCCTGCTCCAATAGAATACGATGCATGCAAATAGAAGGACTAATTCCTTTGATGTCAGAAATAGACCATCCTATAGCAGACTTGTATTTCCTCAAAACTCGCATCAACTTTTCCAACTCCAACGGAGATAGATAGGCAGACACAATAACAGGAAAAGTTTCATTTTCACCCAAAAATTGGTACTTCAAGTGCTCTGGAAGTTGTTTCAGCTCAATTTTGGGTGCGGCCGCTGGCCCGGCTGATCCCTCTGGCCTTCTTGATTCCTCTGACCTGACTGATTCCTTTGGCCCGGCGGATTCCTCTGGCCCAGGCTGATCTTTCTGGCGCAGAGAATTCTTGTTCCACCAACTTTCTTTCCCCATCCACAGGTTTGCGAATATCCATGTAAGGCACAGGATCGATGGGATGTCTCTCTACGGCCTCCAGCTCTGCAATATAATCTAAGATCTCATCACACACCTCGTCTAGATTGGAATAAGGGTATAATGACTGTGTGATGCATTCCTCCAAAGGATCCTTCACGGCTGCAGGGAAATCTACTACAGACTCAATTGAGTTACAATCCTCGATTTGTGGTTCAGCTGGCTTCTTCATTGCATCATAGATGGATAACGTCATTTTTTCATCGTTGACGCGGAAAGTAAGATCTCCCTCTTGAACGTCTATCAACGCACGTCCCGTAGCCAGAAACGGACGTCCTAATATTAATGGAGTATTTTTGTCTTCCGGCATGTCCAAGACTACGAAATCTGCAGGAAAAATAAACTGCTCCACCTGCACTAGAACATCCTCCACAACGCCCTTGGGATATGTCATGGAACGATCTGCCATCTGCAATGCAATAGAGGTAGGCTTGATATCTCCAATCTCCAATCGGTTGAAAATAGAGAGAGGCATCAGATTGATGCTTGCCCCTAAGTCACAAAGAACACGGGAGAAGTTCTGCCCTCCAATCACACAAGCGATAGTGAAGCTCCCTGGATCCTTTTACTTCAATGGTAACTTCCTTTGTAGCACTGCACTGCATTCCTCTGAAAGATTAATCGTCTCATATTTCCCCAATTTTCTCTTGTTGGAAACTGCATCCTTGAGGAACTTGGCATAGCCTGGCATATCTCTCAAAGCATCAAGTAGAGGAATGTTGATGTGAAGCTTTGAAAACATCTCCATGAACTTGGTCAACTTCTGATCCATCTTTGGCTTTGCCAGGCTATTCGGGAAGGGTGCTACAGGCTTGTACTCTGGCATGGGAAACGTAGGAGTAGGGATAGGCTCCTTAACAGCTGAAGAGCTCGAATCCTTCTTAGGGGGAGGCGTCTGTTTCTCTGCAAGCTCCTCCAAGTCATCATTGTCGTCCTCCACTACCTTGCCTTTTCCCTTGTCGTTCTGCGGCTCTGCAGAGGAATGGCGATTCCTCTGCCCTGTATGATCCAGCTGCTCATCAGAGGAATTGTGATTCCTCTGCTCTTTATGATTTTCGTATTGAGTTCCACTCCTTAGATGAATTGCATTACACTGATTTTTAGGATTAATTTCAGTATTGCTAGGAAAGTGGCCCGGCTTGTGCTGTGTAGCTGCTTGGTTAGCCATCTGACCAACTTGATTTTCTAACATCTGCACCTGCTTAGAAAGTGCTGACACATTTTGCTCCATGTTGAACATTTTGGTTCCCAAGTTTGCCGAGTTTGTCTCCATCCCGGTGACCTTCACCAATACTTGATTCATCATTTCCTCCATTGAATCTTTCTTTGGCTCATTGATGACTCCCCCACTAGAAACAGAAAATCCAGGTGGAGGCTGTGTTGGATTTGTATACTGAAAGCAAGAACGTTTTATGCTTGTATACAATGTTTCCTAAGTTCACTATCTAATCTCCTATCTGATTGTGTTCATGATTGCATATGTATGTTCTTTATCTCTATATAAGTAGATTATATGGTGTGTTGTAGATCACAGAAGACCATATAATTGGAATAACCTTAAGAGAGATAATATGATCACAGCCGAAATAACTCTAGGACAAGTTATTGGTTTAGGCTGCAGTATAGATGGAAGTAGTTTGTCTTGGCTACTTGTCTATATTGGTACGTCATTACGTATTGATAGGACCACAGTTGAGATGTATTCTTCTATCTGACTTAACTGAAGAATCAAGATCTCGGTGACTTATAAATCTTAATACTAATAAGTATTCAGATATATATATTAATTCGTATATCACTTTGACTTACTATGGGTGAAAGTTATATACTAACTCGAGTACTCTGTATCTTGGGTGATAGCGGTTAATATATGATATTTGATTATCTGTATTAGTACCCGTATCCGGTATAGGATAATGACATCCCCTTAAGGAGCTCAATAAGGTTTATTGCGCTAAACCCTGCAGGTTGATTAAGTTCAGGCGCAATAATAAAGTTTGAGTGGTACTGCTTAAGGATTTATAAAGAGATTAATTAATTTAAGCTGTCAGAGCTCTAATTAATTAATGGATGTCGGATATTTTAAATACGGAGATTTAATAAGTCTAAATACAAGCCCCCGACTCATCACCAGCAATAAAGGGGTAAGTCAGTATCGGTTCTCTAGTGGAATGAACTGATATTTATAAATTAATTATGGTCTGGGCTGACCATAGATAAATTAATTTATTTGAGGCCCATCTTTATTCCTTGTATCTGGTCCCTGGACTGGCCCAATGTCTCCTAGCCCTAGAAGGAGAGAAAAACGCCTCCTACACTAATTCTGTGCCCACACGTATTTAATTTTAATTAAATACAGCTGTCAGCTCTCAGGAAAACACACTGATAAAATATTAAGGTTTTGAGAACTGTGGGGCGCAGGGAAGAAAAACGTGTGGGGCTTATTTCTCTCTTGGGACTTTCATAGATCGTTGTCCATCCAACGGTGAAAGCTGAGCGGGATACAGTCGAGAAGATCAGAGCTGGAGTCAGATTTTCGCAGGAAACCAAGTTCTGGCAGTCTCCGTAAAACGGCCATAACTTCCTCCACAGAACTCCGATTCAGACGAATCAGGCGGCCACGGAAAGCTCTCTCGAAGACGAAGAAGTCGTATTTCTGCACAAAATACGATTGGAGGACGTTTGAGGGGTCAAACGGAGCGTTGAAGTTGGCTGACCTGTTCAGCGACAGATTGACGAATTCTTAGGAATTCTTCAGGTATTTCTGAACTCCAACGTGCAGCTGTTAAATTCATAGGAGCATGTTAGGATTAATCGTTGTATGATAAATTAATAATAACCAAGAAACGATCATCGGGCAAAGCGGAACGTTAATTCAGTTTAATATTCCTTCAATTGGTATCAGAGCCCAGGATTAATTTCTTGGCTCTATTATTAATTTATGTACGATTAATAATGTGCATTGTTTTTACTGCTGTTGTTCTTCGTGGTTCGTTGATTCGTGGGATACGTCGTTTGACGTTGTAATTGTTTTTCACCACGAGAAGATCCGTGGTTAGATTAGGTTTTCAATTTGTTTTTGTTTTTCCTTTGTAATCTGTAAAAACTGAGAAACAAGACGAAGATGAAAACGATTCAACGACGAAGAACGGTGTAAGGAGGACGTCACGGGCACGGTGCGGCACGGGCTGCCGGCGCCGAGGGCCGCGCGCGCACGGGCGCTTCGGCACCGTGTGCTGCGCGTGCCTGGTCAGGCTGCCACGCTGCCGCGTGCTGCTGTCACCGAGGCTGCCGGATTATGGCGAGGCGAGGATGACCGAGAGCGAGGGGCAGCGCGCGCGCGGGTGCGTGCACACCGCGCGCAGCGCGCCCAGGCAGACGACCGCGCGGCCGCTGCTACTCTCTGGTCTGGACACGCGCTGATGGCGAGGCGGGCTCGGCTAGGGCTGGGCGAGCGGCTGGAAGCAACCGGCAGGGGTGGTGCGCGCCCGGGGCCACGCCTGCGCGCTCTGCGCGCTGCGTGCCCTGCGGGCGGCACACTGCCGCTGCTGCCGTTGCTGTTGTCGTCCGCTGGAGCTGCTGCCGCCGAGATCGCCGAGGACCTGTTGCTGCTGGAGGCTGCCGACGGGGTGCTGGTGGCTGCGCGCGCCTGCTGCCGCTGTGTGCTGCTACTGCCGGAAGCACCGAGGGTCGGACCTGCTGCTGTGCGCGAGGACTGCCGAGGCTGCCGAGCCGAGGCGGCTGCCACCACACCGGGGCTGCTGCTGCCGCGCGGGTTTGGCTGCCGTCGAGGCTAGGAGGCGGCGGTTCCTAGGGTTCCAAACCCTAGGTGGTGCAGCTCAAACCCTAGGGGGCCCAAACCCTAAATTCCGACGATGGGCTTGAAGTTTTCGGGCTGCGTTTTAGTTTTGGGCCTGTTTTTCTTTCTTATTTTGTAATAGAATAGATGTTGGGATTCCACGAATGGGTCACGAAGAACTTTATTCTTTTAATTTTGTTCTTTGCATGTCGTGGTGTTTATCCCTTATGCTCTATGCATGCTTTTTTTTTTTTTTTGGGATTCCTATTATTTGGATGATACGGTGGATTGCCGCCCTGATGTCCTTGATAGTTTGATCTATTGAATTGGTACTGCCGCTGGACATAATTAGCGTCTTCCAGCTGTGACACATCAGGTAAACTCGGCTGCTGAGGAATTTTAGCTAGTAGTGTCTTTCTCTCCAACTCATACTGCTTTTGAAGAGCTTCATATTTCTCCTTAAAATCATCTCTCTCCTCATTCGCAGCTGCAATTCTTCTCGTGGAATTTCTGTCATTCGGCCATTGGTAACTGTTGGAGGCCATCTCTTCTATCACACGATATGCCTCCTTAGTATTTCTATGGAGAAGACATCCACCTGCAGTGGCATCCACCATACTTTTTGTCAGACCAGTCAAACCATTATAAAAGTGAATGATTTGCTGATCCTCTGTGAAACCATGTTGTGGGCATTTCCTGAGCAGCTCACGAAATCTTTCCCAGGCATCATGAATGGTCTCATCTCCTAACTGGGAAAAGTGAGAAATCTCTGCAATGATTTTCTGAGCTTTAGAAGCAGGGAAATATTTTGCCAGGAAAGCTCTACACAAATCCTCCCATCCAGTAATAGCGCCTCTGTCCAAGCTCTTGAACCACTCCTTTGCTCTGTCTCTGAGAGAGAATCCAAACATCTTCATTCTGATGGCATCTGGTGGTACTCCATTCTGCTTAATAGTGTCGCAGATATCCAGAAACTGAGTGATGTGAACATGTGGATTTTCATCAACCATTCCACTGAACTGTTCAGCTTGCACCATGTTTATCAATCCCGGCTTCAGCTCGAACGTGTTAGCCTGCACAGTTGGTCCCCAGCTGCCTCCTTGAAATTGATCAACCCGAGGCTGATACATGTGATTCAGTGGTGGCTCTGGTGGAGGAGTTCGGTTGCGCTCTCTCTCTTCGTCTAGCTGCCTCTGAAGGTGTGTCACGGCTCGCACAAGAGTTTCAAGGTCCATGTTATTCTGTTGCTCTGCCATTACTTGCTTCTTTTTGTCGCGGTTGTCTCTTTTGTACTGCTTTTCGATTTCCAAGTTCAAAGGTACTAGATGTTCCTTTCATTTGGATCTCGTGATCATACACGCCTGAGACAACAAACAAAAACAGAAATTTAAAAACTAAAAATAAAATAAAATAAAAACTTATAATGCCTGAACTAATGCTTAAGTCTAATCAGAAATATTAAAGTAAATTCTAAATAGTCCCCGGCAACGGCGCCAAAAAGTTGATCACTAAATTATTAGCAACAAATTACCGCAACTAACACGGTGTAATTGTAGCACATATAACAAGTAACCGAGTATCGTATCCACAGGGACTATTATAACAAATCACTCTAAGTAATCCTAATTAAACTCTAGTAATATTCAGGCAAACGAAAGAAGGAAGGTTTAAGTAACTCAAACTAAAACGCAAATAGCAGTAATTAAAAGATCGTAGGAAAAATCAAATATAAAAGACAACTGATCCTAGGGTAGTAAATTCATCAACTAAATCTACGCAATTAATCCATTAATCCTATGTACCAATTTAATCCAGTTATGATGAGAGATCACTTAATTAATCAATCACTCTCGCTAGAGCAGCAACGATCGTAGATTAGTAAATTCTCTATCTCCGCTAGGTCTCAAGAAAATCTACCAACTCCCAATAGCTCTTAAGAATAACTCCCTATGATCCACCTATCTCCGCTAGGTCTCAAGGTTAAAATCATATCATACATTCCTGAATCCGCTAAACAGTTATCTCCGCTAGGTCTCAAACCAAATAGCTAAACATGCAAACTATTGGCCAAATAATTCACAAGAAAATAAGCACCAGGAATTATGAATCATAAACTGGAAGGCACAAAGGTATTAACAAATAAATCACATAAATTCAATCAACTATTTACAAACCCTAGAATCAGCTAAAGGAAACTAGCCAGACATACTGAAATAAAACTTAAACATAATTAAAAAGAAAGCAATTGTAAAAACTGAATTAAATAAAAACCGAATAAAAACTGAAGTAGCGGCTTGAATCTTCAATCTGGATCCAAGCCTTAAAAACTAGAAAGCAATAAATTTCTAAAGCTAAAAATTAAAGTATGAATGCTAGGGTTCTCGTGTGTGTGTTTTTCAATAGGTCAAAAGAGGACCTATATATAGTTTTCAGATTTCCTTCGGATCAACATGGAAGTTGCCATGCAAAATAGAATTCTAAAGGTAATAGAATCGTGTGAAATAAGGCAACTCTCCAGCTGGACACGCTTTCCGGAACATACTCCCACTCTTGCCAACTTCGCGTCTCTCGCCAGAGGAATGGATGTCACCCGGGAAACGAGTCACGCCCGAGAAATGACGAATTCTCTGCTATCGCCAGAGAAATGGTATCGCCAGAGGAATGGGTGATTTCTCTGGTACTACGTCAGCGGAATGGGTCGCCAGCGGAATGTCTTCCGCTCTGGCGCTTTTCTTCCCTCTGGCATTGGGGACTTGACTTCTCTGGCAGCGGGGACTCGATCCCTCTGGCCTCGACTCCTCTTCTCTGACTATCACCAGAGAAATGGCGACTCCTCTGGCGCCTTATGATTCCTTTGGCGTTTTCGCGCTCGCTTCGATTCCTCTGGCGTTCGCGGATTTCGCTGCACTGAACTTTGATTTCTCTTACGCCAAAGGAATGGTGATTTCTCTGCTCTGGAGATGTCGGTTCCTCTGCTCTGGAGACCAGAACAACTAGAAAATGCCAAATTCATCCAAAATTCTCCAAAATTGCATTCTTCCGTCTCGAAAGCCTAAATCTCCTGCAAAGTATAGAATACACTATAAAACGCACCAATTTCCAGAAGATTATCTTAAAATACGCACATACAAACCCTTAAAAATAGAGTAAATTAAGCATAAATCAACTATCCCGATCTTTTAACAATTCCGCCAACTCCTGTCGCTCCTCTACCGGAGCAGTGATTTCGCACCTTCCCCTTTTTTCGGGTGTCTGATCCCTCTGTTATTCTTTCCCTTTTCTGCCCCAAAGAGTGTGTAAGCATCTGCACATGGCACGCTTTTGACATTTTCTGGTCGCCCCATACTTCTGCCACTCTTCCCCCTCCGATGGGGAATTTCATCTTTAGGTGGAACATGAAGATGATTGCTCTGAACGTCGTCAGGGCAGGGCGGCCGAGTATCACATTGTAGGATGGTTTCGGCATATCCACTACCAAGAATTGGATTACCCTGGTCTTGCTGGCATCCGCATTACCAAGACTTAATGACAACTCCACAAAACCTATCGGCATAACCATTTCTCCCCCAAACCCGAATAACGGGGCGTTCGTTGGTTCAATGTGGGCTTCGACTCCCATGTTCTGGAGACACTCCAGATATAAAATGTTCACTGCACTGCCCGAGTCCATGAAGACGCGATGGACAATGCAACGGCTATGTCAGCTGTGATCACCAGCGCATCGTCGTGCGGATACATAAGCGTTCTCAGGTCCTCTGCCCCGAAACTGATGACCGGCTCTTCTGCCGCACCCGTAATCTCCATCACTTGCTTGGGATAGTACCCCGATTTTACTGCACGTACAACCTGTTTCTTGGCCCTGTTGGATGTTGGCGTCCCATTTTCCCCAAAGATCATGTGTACTTCTCTTTGGTATGGGAAGTGAGGTACCCGACCCTCTGCTACTCCTCTGCGGTTATCACGATTTTCCTGTGGTCTACGATCCCTGTTATTCCCCTGATCCTGTCGGGGCTCATTTCTCTGCTCTGGCCTCTGACCCTGGCCTTCATTCCCTCGGGCTATGAATTGGTCTAGATTTCCCTGACGTACCAAAAGCTCCAGCTGATGCTTAAGGTGCCCACAGTGCTTGGTATAGTGCCCATAGGAATTGTGGTATTCACACAATTTGTTGTTCGGCCCCTGTTGTGGTGGCCCATCCCTGTAAGTCCCGGGCGCCCTGAAGAACGGCTGGTTTTTGATCAAGTGAAAGATTTCCTCCTGGGGCTTGTTCAGTGGGGTGTATTCATCAAAACGGTTTACTTCGTTTACGGTGCGCTGCTGGCGAGGTGGCACCTTCGGAGGCAGTCCTCTGAAGGGAGCCCTGTCTTGGTGTCTGCTGTTCCGCTCTGGTGCTTCCTCGGCCCTCTTAGCCTTGTGCTTGTCATTTTCAGCCTTTCGTGCCATCCTGGCATCCTCTAACTACAAATACCCTGGCAACCTAGCCATGATGTCATCGAAGTCCCTGGCTGGTCTGATTTGTAGCTCATCGAAGAAGAGCCCCGGCTTTAACCCTCTAACGTAAGCACAATTTTTAATTTGTGACTCTGCCTCTGGCACCTCCAGAGCTGCAAGGTTGAACCGGGCAGTGTACTCCTGGAGTGTTTCATTTTGATCCTGTTTGATGTCCATCAGGGAAAGAGCTGACTTCCCAACCCTACGCGAGCTCGCGAACTGCCTTAAGAAACATGTCTGTAGATCCTCAAACGGGTGAATAGAATTTGGGGCGAGCGTCCCAAACCACAACTGGGCAGGTCCAGTTAACGTGGTGGAGAATATCCGGCACTTGATGCCCTCTGTGTACATGTGAAGAGCGACCAGTCCCTCAAACCGGTTGAGGTGTACCTCCGGGTCGGTGGTACCATCATAGTCCAGAGAAATAGGTTTGTAACTCCTTGGTAGGGTATCCGCCAAGATGTCAGCGGAAAAAGGGATTTTGTTAGTAGCGGTGGGGACCTTCGATGTTCTGGCCCGCTTATCATCCTTGTTCCTTCCATGCTCCCTTCTGTCCCTTGGTGATTCGTGAGCATGACGTTTATGAACCTTATGGTCCTGCTTCCTAGAGGAGCACTCCTGCTCCCGTCCCTCTGACTTTCTTGTCTGTTGTGATTTCTCTAACCGACGCGATCTCTCTGACCGGTACGACTTCTCTGACTTGTGAGATCTCTCTGACCTCAGCATCCTCTTAGCCCTCTGAGACCTCTCCCTCAGCGACTCCTCCTAGTCTTTGACCTGGTTTTTCAACTGTGACACTTGATTTTTGAGCCTCATGTTTTCCCTTAGCCTCTCTTCCTCGAACATGGGGGTGATGGAACGACTATCGGACTCATCGACCCCCTCTTTCCTGATGATGCTATTGAGCCTGACTCGGCTCCCTTCTGGCCTTCTCTCTAGCTCCCTCTCAGCAGGGACCTTTTGTGTCTCCTTAGGCAGCATAGCCTGCTTGTTGACAAGCGGATCGTTCACCTCCAGAACAGCAGTAGGCGGGGCTTCAGTACCCTGTGGGTTGCTCATACCCATTAGGGGAGTTGGGGCAGGAACGGTGGACAACAGGGGAGTCCCCATTGCCTGGCGTACGACAGCGTAGTTGAGCAGAGCCATCATCTGCTCTGCCAACACAAAGTTCAGCGGTCCACCACCAGATGTGGGGACCAAACTTGGTATGTCACCAGAGCAGATCTCTGGGCATTAGCATTCTGACCCGTTAGCGGGGTAGCAGAGACGGCGTGAAAACCCGGCGGCGTGGTGAAGACGGTGCTAGCTTGCAGACCGTTAAACATCGAGGTGGGAACCTCAGTGGTATGAACAGCAGAGCTAAGGACAACGTTGTCAAACTCCTTCTCAAGAGTGCGGTGAGCATTCGAAGAACCCATAGTACCTACAATAGGAAAATATGAGAAAAAATTTTGAGTAAAAAACAGATCAGGCCGTCCGCTGTCAGAGAAATACGAAATGTAGAATGTCCCGAATATTGACACGAAGGCCATTAAGAGATCCCATGAGAAACACCCCCGTGCACTGGGAAATAAACCCAGGACACGGTTTAAAACGTAAGCAGAGAGAACGATGGAGATTTCCCATAGATTCGGAGTCAAACTCGTGAGAGAGAGAGCGTATGACCCGGTAAAATAACCGTGAAAACCCAAAAACACAAAATCAGAGCACCAATCAATAGATCGTTAGCGAAATACGTTAGATTCGTAAGAAAAACATAAATTATGCGAGAAGACATCATAACCACACACAATTATCATGATTACGTAAAAATAATCACAAATTAACGCCCGATCCTCAGCGCCCACCCCCTTCCCAACATGCACATGCAGGGAAAACGTAAAAATCACAGATCTCAAGGACTTGTAGATAGATCAGCATGAACAACATGATTATCAGTCCGGATTCGCTTGGGTAATCAGATCATCAACTTAATTGGGACTTGCGCATGCGAATCCGACCGTAATTAGGTGGTCGAAACTCACGTCCTAGCCCAGATTTCCCACAGACGGCGCCAGCTGGTGAATTATAATCGAACGGATATAGATTTAATCAGTGATTTGTTGTCGAATTACGAATTATACCTAGTGTTGTTTGGAGAAGCGAGAGAAATGCTAAGTTTGTTGAGAGCACGAAAGTAAGACTGCAGTAGTATTATGAGTGAGGAAAGCGTGTCTTTACATGATGCGTGTACATGGCTATTTATAGATTACATGTTGAGGGCAAAATAGTAAATTCAGTGTTAAAACATGCGCCTCGCATGGTCGAGGGCATAATAGTAAATTTCCCCTAAGCGGGGGATTTCTCCACTCTTTTGGTGATCTCTCTCGCGAAAGCCATTTCCCTGGCAAAGGCCATCCCTTTGGCGAGAGCCATTTCTCTGGTGAGAGTGATTTCTCTAACGGAGACCATTTATCTGACGAGGGCGACTTCTCTGACGGAAGCTACTTCTCTGGTGAAGACCGTTCCTCTGACGAGGCTCGTTCCTTTGACAAAGACCGTTCATCTGCTTTGCACATATTACTCCTCATCAATGGGGACAATGAATAAGACATATAATGCTAATGAACAAGACGTATATCTAACGAACAAGATGTACATACTGATGAAAAATAAAATTTAAAAAATTGGTAATGAATAAGACATATATATACTGATGAACAAGCAGTATCTACTGATGAATAACAAAATTTAAAATATTATGCTCCCTCCAGGATTTGAACCCTGCGAAAAAAAAATCTCCCTCCAGATACAATGGCAGCCATAAGATTGATAAAATAAACTAACCAGATTGTGCCCTAGATCTCACTAAAATTAGGGGGTCTCATTGGAGCGGCCCCCTATATATATATATATATATATATATATATATATATATATATATATATATATATATATATATATAGGGGAGGGCTATTCAGAAAACTCCTCTTAGACTATAAACTATAAACTAATTAAAATGTATGAATTATATGTAGAACACCCATGAATCCGCTGTGTAAATGTATGAATAACGAAAATTAACTTTTTTGCTACCTATGAGATTCGAACTCAGGACCATGAATTATTCCAACAAGGTGATGAATTAACCGTAGATCTTGATGATCCAAGGGCTGAAAATGGTTCCTATTTTATAGCCTAACTTTGATTTTTATTTTAGCCTTCCCCTATATATATATATATATATATATATATATATATGGTAGTTCAAATAAAAACCATTTTATTATAAGAACTTAGTACTAATTATTTTTCCATCTTAACCGCGATATGATTAAATCTTATTTCAAAGGTTGTTTTTTGGTAGATTTAATAATTAAGGATACTTATCTAATTTTGCATTTTGAGATCAACTTTGTTGTGATATTTAAGGGATCTATAGCCTTTTTCTGCAGTAGTTTTTTAATCCCAATATACAGTAGCTATTAGAGGCAAATTAAAATATAATAAATTTTAAATGATGTCCAATAAAATATTATTGATTAAGGGTATAGATTAGTTCTACATTCTTATCTTAAGGGTGGTTTTTCTTTTAACCCAATTAAAGTATTATATAGGTTGGAACCTGAATTGGTCTGCCCATGAGGTCACTCCAATCTAATTTTCCTCAATTCTCATTCATTCTTAATTTTTTCTAAATTTTTAATCAATTTTCATATCTAAAAAATATTAATATTAAAGCAAAATAAATCCAATCCTACGTGGCGACGTATAATCACTCCAATCTAATTTTCCTCAATTATTATTCATTCTTAAGTTTTTCTAAATTTTTAATCAATTTCCATATCTAAAAAATATTTATGCTTGCATTTTATTTTATTATATAATATTAGTTTAAGTTTATCACTTCATACTCATAAATTAATATATATATATATATATATAATACATTTATATATAGATGTATTTACTTACATAATTAACTATATTATTAAATTGAGATTTATTATAAAAGAAAAAAGAAAAATCCCTTGAAAGCACAGAGACGCGGACTAAGGGCACAAAGCTCAAAAAGAGAAAGAAAAACTACGGAGCAAACAAAAATTAATACATGAAATCATGAAAATCATCCATTTCATCCGACCAACGTCCCTGAACGACCTTATTCATTGCATTCATACTGGGCCTATTGGTAAGGTCGACCACAAACTCCCTTGGCTTGTATCCCATTTCCTCCGCATTTCTAAGTCTACTTTTAATGCAGCCTTCCGGAATTGCATGTACAGACTCTCTGCCCTTTCCTGATCCCTTTGGACGGCCACGTCCGCGCTTCTGCTCTGAGAGTAACTGCATTCCTTGATTAACCTGCTCCTCTAACCGATTTATACGATTCGCAATATCCTCGGGAGCAGACTGCTTATCCCCATTCACCTCCTTAATTGGAGAATTAACATGCTGGCCCTTGAGACCTTCTGCCCCAACTACCAATTGCTGTTGTTCTCCAATCACGCCCGAAACTGAGGACTTATTAGCGTCACCTCCATCCACATCGCCTACAACATCTGCAATGATCTTCTCCTCCTCTTCAGAGCTACACTCTTGGAGAGGCTTGTCATAAACCGAATTCTGGACCAGTTTCGCGATGGCCTCCAATAAATCTGGTCCTGTCATCGTAGCCGCCTCCGTCCCATGACTTGAATCCTCAATAGCAAGAACGGCAAAACTATTGCCTTTAGTAGGAGAAGTTGCCCTCAAAGCCGAATTTTGCACCACCAGTCCCCTCGGCGGGAACTGCTGTTGCTCCTTCAAAGGAGCAGCCTGCTGCTGCTCGGTCTCTGGCTGAGATTGTGAGCCATCTGCAGCCTCCTCAATCACATCAACCTCCTGCCATTGTCGTCCAACAGGAGGCTGATGCTTAACTCCCTCCGTGTCCATAGCGGACTTCCTTCCAAACACAACTTGTTTCTTTTTGCATTTATCAACACTATGCCCAGTGATCCTGCAATGTGTACAATAAAGAGGTAACTTCTCGTAATAGAATTCCACGTGATAAGCCATATCCTCTCCTTGAACTTGCATCGACTCTTGCAGCGGAAGAGATAAATCAACTTCGACAAGCAGCCGAACATAATGCCCAACATCGGCATAGGCAGACGCCCCATCAATTTTAATAGAAGTGCCAACGACGTTGCCAATAGCTGTGATAACTTCAGGATGCCAGAACTCCACAGGAAGATTATATATTCTTACCCAAACTTGGCTCAACGAAGAAACTTCCTTATAGGGATTAAACCCTTTCACCCACTCCCTCATACGAAGGGATCCCTTCGACAAATCCCATAACTTTCGAGCCTTAACAATGTTCTTATCCTCCATTGTATCAAACTTCAAGATATAAAAACCCTTACACATTGGGATCAACTTTCACTCCGAGGAAATCTTCCATATCGATTGTAGTTCCTGCTTAAGTTCAGCGGTAGGATGAGGCGTATCACCTTTTTCCAATAACAGTTTTCCAATCATCGCGTAGCGATATTCCTCAAACCGTTTCTTGCAAAATTCAGAAGGCAAAGAAAGAGTAAAGCCATGACCTGATTCTTGTGCCTGAAGCGCCGTGAACTTATGAGTAAAGACATCTGGGCGTCGCAAAAGGCGGGGAGCAACCACACCCGCGTAAGAACCACGTTGATTATCCGGGAGAAAATCCCCCTTCGCGCCGGAGCCACCAGGACAACTGCTCTTTGTCGTAGCAGCATGAGAAGCGTGCTTTCCCGGAGAGAGATGAGTGTTTAGTGCCGTCGGTTGCACCCCCGTAGAGGATCTGGCATCGACAGTGGCTAGAATACGCTGTTCATGGGAAGAAATCAGATCCTTTCCCCGAGCAGCAAGTGGAGGCAAGGAATCAGCCGGCAGGTTTGTGACTCCGCCGGCGTCGACACCCGACGAGACCCCCGGAGAGGACCTGGCGTCATCAGCAAGGAGACGCTGTGCGTGAGTTGAAGGTTCTATGTCTCGGAAGGCATGCCGGTTTCCCGAATCACAGCGGACGAAGTTGTTAGAGATAGGGGGGAGGTTAAGACCTGACCGGTCCGGCGAAGCGCCAGGGGACCTGACCGGAGGGCTCATGGAAGGCGGCGGCTAGGGTTCCATTTTCAATCGTCGTCTTTTCACTTACATAATTAACTATATATATATATATATATATATATATATATATATTTGGTAGTTCAAATAAAAATCATTTTATTGTAAGAACTTAGTACTAATTATTTTTCCATTTTAACGGCGATATGATTAAATCCTATTTCAAAGGTTGTTTTTCCGTAAATTTAATAATTAAGGATACTTATCTAATTTCGCATTTGGAGATCAACTTTGTTGTGATTTTTAAGGAATCTATAGTCTTTTTCTATAATAGTTTTTTATTCCTAATATACAGTAGGTATTAGAGGCAAATTAAAATATAATAAATTTTAAATCATGTCCAATAAAATATTACTGATTAAGGGTATAGATTAGTTCTACATTCTTATCTTAAGGGTCATTTTTATTTTAACCCAATTAAAGTATGATATACGTTGGAACCTGAATTGGTCTGGCCATGAGGTCGAAGATAATTTTTTAGGGAATATAAATAGAATTAATAACATCAAAGTCATATATATTAAAGTAATCAAGTACGTTTTTAAGTTGAAATTGGAGAGTTGGATATCATAAAGTATAATATTACAATAATAATTACAACCTCAAAATAACAAATATATGTATTTTCTATTTTTCGTGTATGGATATAAATAAAATTTGGGAAAAGGTGCAGATTGGCCCCCGAAGTAGTAGCCCATATAGCGTATAACCCCTCTTACTCACTGTGTGTGCAACTAAACCCCTGAACTCCGAGAAAAGGGTGCAAATTCCCCCATTTGACCTAACGCCGTTAAGTGTCCGTTAACGTTTCAGTTTAATTGCACCCTCTACTTCAGGGGTGGATCTGCACCTTATTTTTTATTTTTTTATTTTTTTATTTTTTATTTTTTTATAATTTCAGCAACTCACCTCCGACATCAATTTAACCTCCCCCCATACTGCTCCAACTTACACTTTGTCAGCTCGCACGCGCTCAATCTCTTGATCGTCGACTGCTTACCGCCGACATGCAGCAGCATCACCAACTCCAGATGTGGACCTGGATTGAATCCTGCTTGGTCCAATCCATATCCGTATTTTTTTACTTAGGTCAGGATCCGATCCAAATCCATTAGGTTCAAAAAAAACGAGATTCATGTCCAGATCCATTAGATTCACAGGGTCTCGAGTCCTGACCCGGATCCATTCTTTTTTCTCTTTTAAAATAAATTTACAAATATTAAATTAACCAAAAATAAAATCATAATTATTATCTAGAATTTTAATAATTATTCAAAAATAAATAAATAAATTTAAATATATATTACATAGATAAATATATACACTATTAATATAATAAGATAAGCCTAAAAGGTTAAGGTGTTGGAGGAGATGCTGTTGTGCGGGGCGGTGAAGAAGCTAGTGGCGTTGCTGCATGTAAGCGGTGGACAGTCGACAACCAAGAGATTGGGCGCGTGCGAGCTGACAAGGTGCAAGTCAGAATCGATGAGTACGGGGTGGTTAACTTGATGCCGGAGGTGTGTTGCTGAAATTATAAGAAAAAATAAAATTAAATTAAGGTGCAGATCCACCCCTGAAGTAGAGGGTGCAATTAAACCCAAACGTTAACGGACACTTAACAGCGTTAGGTCAGAGAGGGGAATTTGCACCCTTTTCTCGGGGTTCAGGGGTTTAGTTGCACATACAGTGAGTAAGAGGGGTTAGGGGCTACTACTTCGGGGGCCAATCTGCACATTTTCCCATAAAATTTTATTGATAAGTGGAATACTAATATAAAGATTTTTAAATATTTAATAGTTTTTAAATAGAGTAAAATTTTGGAATAGCCAAAATGAATCATAAAACACAAATTATGGCCACTCATTGAAAAAACATAAATTTTGGCCATTTTTATAGCTTTGGGACGTTTTTGCCCTTAATTGGGCGGACTGAGTAGGGTCAGGAGCGCGGATCGCGTGCCGGGTAGGATCATGCACGCGGGTCGGGTTAGGCACTTATGGCACTATTAGTTCCATAAGTGCCAAGCTTGGCACTTATGGCACTATAAGTGCCATAAGTGCCAACGAAAATTTTTTTTTTACTCTCCCTGCCCTGTCTACCCCCCAGACCCCCGACCCCACCCACCCCACCCACCCCCAAGCCAAAAAATTTTACTTTATTATTTTATTTTATGGCACTTATGGCACTAATAGTGCCATAAGTGCCAACGAAAAGCCAAAATAAAATAAAGTAAAATGGTCTTTTTAGCACTTATGGCACTATTAGTGCCATAAGTGCCAAACATGCAGAACAAATATAGAAACAACAGCATCATCTAAACCCTAAATGGAACATTTAAACCCGAAATGGATAATCTAAACCCTAAATGGAACATCTAAACCCTAAATGGATAATCTAAACCCTAAATGGAATATCTAAACCCTAGGGGAAGTGTTTAAAAAGTTCCTTTTGACTTGGGGGTGGGTGGGGGGGTAGGGTCGGGGGTCAGGGGGTAGGCAGGGCAGTGGGAGTAAAAAAAAAATTTATTGGCTTGGGGTGGGTGGGGTCGGGGGTCTGGGGGTAGACAAGGCAAGGGAAGTAAAAAAAAAAAAAAAAAAATTGGCTTGGGGGTGGGTGGTGGGGGGGTGGGTGGGGTCGGGGGTCTGGGGGGTAGACAAGGCAGGGGAAGTAAAACAAAAAATTTGGCTTGGGGGTGGGTGGGTGGGTGGGGGGGTGGGTGGGGTCGGGGGTCTGGGGGGTAGACAAGGCAGGGGAAGTAAAAAAAAATAAATAAATAAAATTGGCTTGGGGGTGGATGGGGGGTGGGTGGGGTCGGGGGTCTGGGGGGTAGACAAGGCAGGGGAAGTAAAAAAAAAAAAATTGGCTTGGGGGTGGGTGGTGGGTGGGGGGGTGGGTGGGGTCGGGGGTTTGGGGGGTAGACAAGCAGGGGAAGTAAAAAAAATTTTTTTTTTTTTTGGCTTGGGGGGGGTGGTGGGTGGGGTCGGGGTCTGGGGGGTAGACAAGGCATGGGTTAATCCCTAAATCTGGATCCGGGTCAAAGGAAGTTGTTGGATCTATTGGGTTAAAGGGTAGATTAGGTAGAGCACATAAAAGATGGCCAAATATTGATATTTTAAATTTTGTGGACAAAATTTAAGTTTCAATCACCAATAGGGCCATCCGGCCCTATTGTTTCTTTTAAATATATAATGATTTTTAGATATTTATCTTTTTTGGATATGAAAATGATTAAAAAATAAATAAAATAAAATAAAAATGAATGATAATTGATGAAAATTAGAATGGAGTGATTGTACGACGCCATGTAGGATATAATTTATTTTGTTGGAATATTTATATAATGATTTTTTAGATATTTTGTTTTTAAATATATCATGCTTTTTAGGTTTTTAATGGTTTTTAGATATAGAAATTGATTAAAGTATAAAAAAAAAAGTAAGAAAATTGAGGAAAATTAGAATGGAGTGATTATAAGATGCCACATAGGATAGGATTTACTTTTGCTTTAATATATATATATATATACATACATATATATATATAGATTTTTGTTGGAATATTTATATAATGATTTTTTAGATATTTAGTTTTTAATATATCATGATTTTTAGATATTTAATGGTTTTTAGATATAGAAATTGATTAAAATTTAGAAAAAAATAAGAATGAATAAAAATTAAGGAAAATTAGAATGAAGTGATTATAAGATGCCACATAGGATAGGATTTATTTTGCTTTAATATATAGAATATATATTAAAAATCTATGTGTGATTCAATTACTAGAAGAAGATCTTGATAGATTAAACATGAATATGTGATTATATGTAGAGTGGATATAGCAGCTCTTGCATATAAAAAATTTAAAAATTATCTGCGCATTCACACCTAGTCGAAATCACAACCAACATTCATTTTAGCTGTGAATTCAAGTAGTCATGAATTTGAGTTTTAAAGTTTGAATTCACAACTAAAAATAGTGTTACTCGTGAATTCAAGTTTTAAAGCGTGAATTCACAACTAGAAGTATTGTTAGTCGTGAATTCAAGCTTTAAAACTCAAATTCACGGCTATTTGAATTCACAACTAGAAATAGAGTTGATTGTGAATTCGAGATTTAAAACTCGAATTCATAACTAACACTAACAATTCAGTTGTGAATTTATTAAACTGGTTGTGAATTCTAATTTTAAAACTCGAATTCACAACCAAAACAAGTTGTTAATTTGTGCTTTAAAACTCGAATTCACAATCAACATTAATGATTCAGTTGTGAATTCATCGAGCTGGTTATGAATTCATAGATTTGGTTGTAACTTCAAGAACATTAAGTTGTGAATTTATGATCTGATTGTGAATTCAAGAACATTAAGTTATGAATTGATAAATTTAGTCGTGAATTCATAGATCTAGTTGTGAATTCAAGAACATTAATCACTTATCCAAAATCTCCTTCTTCTTTCTTTTTCAATCGATTACTAGCTCGCTCGCCCGTGCGATGCACGGCGAATATAGGTTTGCATCAAAATTAAACGATGTAGTGTGTGTAATGTATCAGCTAAGTGATTAGGGATTAATGTCTAAAACTGAAGGTCTTGGGTTCGAGTCCCTGTGACGTGACCTTTAAATTTCTTTATTTAATCATATTAATTTTAAAAAAAAATTAAATGATGTATCAAATGAATAAAATAAATAAATATTAAATATAGTTATAATATAAGTAAATGTAATTTATTTTTTCTTAAAAAATTAAAATAATCTACATTGATAACTCAGTAAAGATCCTTAATTTTATTTTATAATTTTCAAAAGTATCATTTTTAATTTTCCACCTATTTGATGGAAAACTTTGTTTTCTTCCCTAAAATTATAGAATAAAAACATCATTCAAATTAAAAGAATCAAAGAAATAATTAAAAAAAAGTATTCACATCACAATATATATTTTTAAAACATGAGCTAATCATGCATAAAATTATTTTTTCTAAGTTAGCTCATTACCTATGTCATCTTATTATAAAAGCTTCAATTGATCAGTAGGAAAATAAATTATATTATTAGAATATTTTTGAATACTTATAAAATAATTGAATAATTATTTGATGCCAAAAAACAAATCCCAATAAAAATGAAATATATCATTTTGCTTTAGCTTTCTCGTTTAAACATACTTATTTAAATACATTTCTAAAATCATTTTTTTGCTAAAAAGGTATAATTTCAAAGTTTATAAAATTTTATTGATTATAATTTTGAACATGGTATATAAACGTATATTTATAATTATTTGTAAACTATTTAAATTACTTATAATGGCAATTGACATCACACATTATTATTATATAGTAATTAAATACCTTCATTCACAATCATAAAATAAAATTATTTTTGAAATTCTATTTTTCATATAATCCCAACTTGACATAAATATGATTGTGTATAAAATAGATATAACGTCAGTTGGATGGAAACAACGTCGTTTCAGGCTGTTAGACAATTAAAAACTCTAAAATTATTTTAATTCCTATTTTCGTTTTCTCCTTATCCTTATATCTAATCATAGTATTTTTTTTTGCAGCAAAAAGAGTTTCTATCGATTACTTTGATTTCTTGGATTACTTCTTGTCATTTTCTCTCACCAGCTTCATTCATCTCACTTTCTCTCAATTTAATACTTCGATTCTTAATTTATTTAGTTAGATGCTAATTTTAAACGTAAATGACATTATTTTAATATGCCCAAATTAAAATTGTATTAGTAATCGACAAATATGGTACGTAGGATTTCATTTAGTATTTCAGCACAAAATTTGACCAAAAAATAAGCGAGTATGCAAAATAAAAAATATATAATAATTGGATATAATAATTGATGTGCAAAGGCCGCTAAATTTATATACAATAGTAAACCAAAGAGAAAAAGTAAACGTTTGTTTAGTATTAAGGAGATGTGATATTTTCACAAAAGAATTAAAGGTATCTTTATGTTATGCTTAATAAAATAATTCAACATATAAATATAATGTTTCAATGATATTTACTTTTTTTTATCAAAAGAGATGAGAGTAGAAACAAAATTTTGTAGTAGAGAAGGAGAGAGAAAAAATATTAATAATAACGACAACCTTAAAACAACCATATAAATAAGAAAAGACAAAAAATATGAAAATTTGATTTAAAAAAAAAAGAGGAGAGAGAAAAAATAAACATCTAAAATTTTTAAAATATAATAATTTATTTATTTTAAATTCATATTTGATAATTTTTATTTTTAAAGATCTTGCATTTATTTTTAATTTAAGATATATATATATATATAATAAATAGGCTCGGCCCTTAGTCTGCTTTCTTGTGCTTTCAAGGGTTGTTTTAGGCTTTCTTCTTTTTATAAAATCGCAGTTTATATATATATATATATATATATATATATATATATATAATAAATATTTTTTCAAAATAAAATTTGATTTAAAAAAAAATCACAAAAATATGAAAAAGAGAATATGAGAGAAAGAGAGAGGGAGAGAGAAAGTATGTATGGAAAATTTAAAGAAATTGTGTGATGAAAGAGGAGAGAGGAGAGAGGAGAGAGAAAATATATGAAATATGAATTTGTTGAATTTTGTAAATACCCTTAACATGATTCTTTAATTACCATTTTGCCACAAACTGTGTTTTCATATAATAAATAGATAGATATGTCTCCAATAAAATTCACAAATCATCACCAATTCTAGTTCTTGCCAACGCCTTAAACTCACCTCTACTTTTATTTTCCTTGCTTGCTAGCATGAATGCTCATATCCCGTAATCATACCCCATCGCAAGTTAGCTCTGCGCAATTTAAGCATCTTGATTAAATTCATCTGAATTGATTTTCGCAATTTAGGCATCTTGAGTAACTTAATTATCTGAATTGATTTGCGCAAGGCTTGCAACGTCTTGAGCTTCTTCTCAACTCTCAAGCAACGCGAGACTTCGATTGGACCTAGAATTTTGTTCTTCAATTGGAGCAGATGCGAACAAGTCTGTTCCACTCCTTCAAAATCGCCGGCGACAACAACTTCCTTGGTTAGATACTTAATTTATTTCATAAAATCTCCCTTAGGGAGGAGACAACTTGTTTAGCCACTCATTAGTAGCTTAATACTTGTGTATATAAAATTAAAAGAACAAAAAACTTTAAAACTAAAACTTTGAAAACTAAAATATAAATATTACAGAGATAGATTTCTAGAGAGAGAGCGTTTTGTGTGAAGTTGTGATGATTCTTCGGATGCCCCTTCTCTCCAGAGCTTGCGGTTCTTATAGAGGTCTGATGCCCTCTATAAGTCTTGGTGGTTGGCCTCTGATTCCTTTCCACCAAGGCCAGCTCATGGATTGTGATTGCCACCTTCCTTTCTCGGTCATGATTGTCAACACCAGCTAGTGCCTTCACATGGAGTCGAACCTTCCTTTTATCTTTTTATGATAATTGTTGGTGTGGACCAGCTGCTTTTCCTTCCACTAAACATTGTTTTCTATCTTTTGGTGAGTGGATTTCCTGTAGAATTATCCACTTTCATCTTTTTTGTTAGTTGGTAATCAATCTGCATTATTTCCACCCACTTTTGTCGTTTTCTGTTTAATGGGTGGTCCTCTTGTCCCGAGTCACATGACTCTCTTTTCTTTGTCGGGCTTCTTACCTTTTTTGTGCCCGAGGTGCTCGTCCACGCGGAGTCTTGTGTTCTTCATACTCGTCGGACCGGAATTTCTTTTTATCGGGTTTTGGAAGGAAACCCTTGGAAAACTCCGATTCTTCCTACGTAGGACATTCCATGCAGACGTGCTCATTCCAATGGCCCAAGTGAGCCATATTACAGAACTTGCGACGAACCTCTTTGCTACCCGCGATCTTGTTTTGCCAAAGTGTTAGCCATTTTTCTTCAAAGGCTTTTTCGGCGTACTTGGTAGTAGTTCATGTCATGGTGTTTAACAGGAATGATCCTAAATTCGAATTCTGAGAGAACTTGAATCTGGACTTAACTTTGTCCATCTCTGTGAGACAGACCCACAATCCCCATGCTCGCCTTGAGGAAATTTGTTCTTCTGTAAATATGGCGACAATAGAGGACTGATGGTCAGGAGCCTTGATTCGGTTCAAGGATTGATTGTTGGGCCGTCGAAGCTTTATGAAATGGAAAGCCTCATGGTTGCCCTTTCCTGTAGGCTTTGGCGCTGCCCTAAAGAAATATAGTTCCAAAACATTCCCTCGTTTGAGGGACTCGTTGTTTGCCCAGGCGTCGTAGACTGTTTCTTGGATTCACCTTGGTAGACCCTTGATTTCGTTGAACGCCGGGGAAATAGTATAAACCGAGGCCAGTGCCCCAAATTTATACCATTCCTTGACATCTTGTGGATTGGCCCGGTAGTCATCCACACTCGAGGATATTTTCCCTCGACATTAACCCGGCTGTTTCCCGGATTAATACCCTTTCTTGTGTTTAGTTTCTCCCATCTGGACTGGTAAACCTGCCAACTTGGAGATACTTCAAAAAGATCAGTATCAACCTTAGATTTGCCCGTCATTGGCCTAAGGTTAATCTCTCCCTCTTTAACCCCAGAGGTGCCGGGTTGACATGATAGTTCAGGGTGTGAACCCTTATCATCATTTTTCTCTTGAGTCTTTGACTTGGAAGCTATAACC
Organism: Salvia miltiorrhiza; assembly: GCF_028751815.1. NCBI lineage: Eukaryota > Viridiplantae > Streptophyta > Magnoliopsida > Lamiales > Lamiaceae > Salvia > Salvia miltiorrhiza. The sequence goes on along the minus strand of NC_080393.1, from coordinate 47,957,070 downwards.
TCAGAGCTCGTGCTAGGGGTACTCGAATCCCCTGCTATAGGTAATCCGCCCTATACGGTAATACCTTCTTTAATCAGAGGTTCTCTGATTGCGCGAAGGAGCGGTCCTTGGGTTGCTTTATGAAGATTTATCATCTTCTTAAGGCATTCTCGTATGCGGTCAGACACTTTGGCTTCATCAGCCGACTGTATCCTTCCAGCTTGTTTGACATGGAGTACACACTCTTGTCTAGGGCTGTCGATCAGTTCGGGTTCGGTTACCCGTACCCAAATTTTCGGTTACCCGAACCTGAAATTATCAAATTTCAATAACCGTTCCCGAATCGTTTTAGAAGTTCGATTACCCAATACCCGCTTCGGTTAACCAATTGGGTTATTTGGGTATCCGAAATACCCATTTCAAAAATAAAATTCAAATAATTTTTGCTCTATCTACTCTAAAAGAAATTACAAATATATAATATATATATTAAATAATTTACAAATATATAATATATATGTAAATTTACAAATATATAATATATATTTACAAATATATAATATATTTGTAAATATATTATAATATATATGTAAATTATTTGTAAATTTACAAATATAATATATTATATATATAATATATTTGTAAATTTACCAATATATATTATAAATTTACAAATTTATAATATATTTGTAAATATATTATATATATGTAAATTTACAAATATAATTTACAAATATATTATATATAATAATTTACTAATATATATATTAAATAATTTACAAATATATTTATATATTAATTTACAAATATATAATATATTATATATGATATATTGATAATATATATTAAATAATTAATAAAATAATTTTCGGTTATTCGGTTAACCTGATCGGTTTTTCGGGTTAACCGATAACCGAAATTTTCAAAAAAACAATAACCGAAACCGATCCATTACCCGAAATTTTCGGTTATTGGATACCAAAACCCGAGAATTTCGGTTCGGTTAATTGGATACCCAAAATCCGATAACCATTTAGACAGCCCTACTCTTGTCATTCCTATTGTAGCATCTCCATATTTTCTTGGAGCTGCCTCTGGTTTATAATGATGACGTCAACCTCAATTGGCTCCATCCCTTGTTAGGAAATCTGCAAGAACATTATCATCAAATTTCAAAATGACAATATCATAATCATAATATTGACATTCAGCTTGCCATCTAAGTAGTCTAGCCTTTTCAGGTTTAGACTCAATTTTCTTGGTTAAGAAAGCCTTAACGTTAGTGTTATCGACTTTCAGAATGAATTTATTTGCCAGTAAGAATAGCGGTCATTTCTTGAATGCCTTTCTGACTGCATAGAATTGTTTCTCGTTGATGTGCCATCGCACAGCCTCACTGTCGAAAAAGAGACCACTACAGTATCTGCATGGTTCCTCTCCATAAGGGGTGATTTTAGTGAGCACGGCTGCCCACCAAAAATCACTCGCGTCGGTGTATAGGACTAGTTCGTCCTCATCTTGTGGTATTGAAAGCTTTGGGAGATTTTTGCCAATCTCTTTTAGCTTTTTCATACCCTCGCGATGTTTCTCCTTCCATACGAATGGAACATCTTTCTTCAGTAGAGGACTGAAAATCTTCCTATGCTCTGCAAGGTTTCTGATGAACATCCCTGCAAAGTTAACAACTCCAAGAAAGCTTTGGAGCTGCTTCTTCTCCTTGAGATCTTTTGGAAATTTCTAGACCTTTTCCACAATATGATCTTATAGAATTATCCCAGACTCATCGATCTCGATTCCCAGAAACTCCATCTTCTAGGTTGCCACGACTGTCCTTCTTTTCAGACAGCACCAATCCTTCTTGTTGACAAACCTCCACAAAGGTTTTCAGATGCCTGACATGTTCACGAATATTTTTTGATGCAATAAGAATGTCATCAATATAAACAAACATGAATGAGGAATAATCCTTAAAAAGATTATCCATCTTTCTTTGGAATATCTGAGGCGCGTTGGCTAGCCCCATTGGCATGACATTCCAGACATAGTGTCCTTGTGGAGTTGAGAAGGCTGTGAACTTCATACTCCCCTCCTCCATGCGAATCTGGTAAAATCCAGATTTGCAGTCAAACTTTGAGAATACCTTTGCACTTCTGATGCAGTTGATAAGGTGTTCTCTACTCGGGATGAAATATCCATTGAACTCAAGAATGTCATTAATTCCTTTGTAATTAATGACCAATCTCGGCTTTCCTCGTTTGATCTCCCCATGATTTCTTACCAAAAATCCGGGATTGTTGTAAGGCGAGTTCCCTGGTTCGATTAACTTTAAATAAAGGTGTTCCTTGATTATACTCCTCATATCCTGTTGATCTTGCGTGTTCATCAGGATAGGTCTGAACCTTACGAACTCATGCTCCTTTCCAGTTTTAACCTTCAATGTAGCTTTGAGCTGGTTCTTGTCCCACCATACCAAAGGATCCTTGTAATAGCACTTCTGGATTTTCCTTTTGACGTCGGCTATGGACACCTGTTCTTCTTCCCTAATATCTTTGTGTGATATCAAGGAAACTTTGAGGATTTGTGTTTCTTCCTCGGAGAGATCTGGAAATTCCTCGGCTCTGCATTTAAGCAGAACATCTCTGAATCTCCGTTGATCCTTCATTTGTGGTCTCCGAAGTTTGCCATCATCACCACGCTTGCTGCGGAAGTTGACTGGCATTGAGCGATTAAAAGCTCCTTCGAGCCTTTGCACAATGATTTTGTGATCACAATTGGTTGTGAACACAAGCCTCCTGGCTTCATTGTCTTGTGTGTACCTTTTGAAGGTTTGCAGAAAATTATTTCCGAACAAAATATATGCTCTTGTATCATGGAAATAGATGGGTGGAGTCTTGATCTTGTACCAAGGTGTTTGTCCTGCTCCGCCGATCAATATTTTTGTCTGTTTTACTCCTTTTGATAAGAGCAAAATCTTCTTTGAGAAGTCCCTTCCCGCAATTCGAGGCAGTTCTTCTTCAACTTCTGTTGGAAAGACTCCTCGTTTTGCTGTGCAAATTCCTGCTCCTGAATCAATATAAGCAGCAAAATATTCTACTTTGAACATCTCGTATAACATCCCCACAGAGATGTAGATCGAGAATGGACTCGTCATTGGATCAGCAACCTCTTTTCGCCAATTGTGATCTCCATCCCACTTGCTTTCCTTGACCATGATTGATAATTGTCAAGAAAATTTCGTCCTAAGATTAGGACGTCAGCTTCTTGTCCGAATTTGCCCTCGACTTGGATCTCAAAGCCTCCAATCTCCAGAAATCCGATATATCGATTGCTTTCTGGATTTGCCAAATAGTACAACGTATTGCAAGGAGATTGGTTTTTCCTTTCGGTTGTATCAAACTTTGTGGAAACACTTCTCCACCCTTCGGGGCATTTGAGTTTTACTTTTATGCCTTGAGCTGGTGTTTCTTGGATCGCCTTTCTCTCGTAGGAATGAGAGAAACTTCTTTCTAAAGGCCTTGAGGTCAGCCTATCTCCTTGGAATGATAGCCTCGGTGCTCCCAATCTGAGACTTTGATTATATTTTAGCACCTGCTTATCTCCAACTTGGATGTCAATTTTCCTTATTTTGGGAATTTCAACTCGGTCAGGGCTAATTGCCTTGGCTACCTCTTTGAATACTTCTGGGATTTTAATAAAATTCTTCCCCAGAAATAAATTCGTGTGGTGGGAATTTGATAGGGCGTATGATACTTGATTTGTAATCGAGTACAGCCTATTTCCTCCCGTCAATAGATCCTTCTTTTTGTGGTCCTGGTAGAGTGTCAGGGCTCGGCTGAAGGCTGAATCTTGAAGATTATAAGCGATCTGTGGGTACAATTAGGTTACAATCTGCTTGGTGTAGAGATTGCCTGAGAAAGCTCACAGCACTGCATCTCTCGAATTTGTAATCCTCTTGTCACAAATTGCAATATCAATTGGTGTATCTGTCCCTGGTGAAAGTGAGGACTTGATTACCAACTGGATTGCTCCAATATGAATCCATTTCATCGCCCTAGCGACTTCTAGCTTCATTTTTGAGAGATCCCTCCGCACATCTTTGGCTGGAATTAATTGGATCTCTACTTGGTTGTTCGTTATTTGTATTGGAAGCGCTAACTCCCGACTCGTTGTGCCGAAGAAGACATGATGCTTCCTTTTGAATGGACTCAAGCTTTGTAGAACTTGATCCAATCTTCCTCTTGAAAACCCTTGGAATGTTTGTATATCCATGGTTTTGTTCTTGATTTTAGTCACTAGTTTTTCCACCACCTTTTCCTATAGGATCAGGGAATGGTTGGTATATCCATCCTGATCGTCTTTTTGAAAGTGGATGACCTCGTCCTCCTTAGTCTGACTCATCTCCGGAGGATCCATCAGTCATATCCGAATCTTCAGAACTAAAGACTTATTCCTGCTCGTATATACTCTCATCGGAGGATATATCTTTGAACTGATACACGGGTATTAGTTCTTGGTTGTAGTGGGCGTCTTCGATATCCGGTATGGATTCGAATTTCCTTATCCTTCTTTTCTCGTTGTCCGGGTAATTGATAGAAATATGCCCTTTTGCACCGCATGTCCAGCAGTTGCAATCTTTGAAACTCTCATTTGTTTTGGCTTGAGTAAGCCTGAAAGTTTTCCTTGCCGGAGTTCTTTTTTGAAAAGAGAATCGGCTCCTTAATGGTCCGCTCCGTTGGCCTGATTTGTAGGAGCGTGCCTTCTGTCTGGTCCACATAGTTCTTGGCTTCCAAGAACTCTACCTTGTTCTTGGTTTTCTTTCATAGGGTTGATGCCTATGTTTCTTTTTTCTCCTCCATTGATATAGCAACTCATCCCCAATCCCTGTTGGAAGGTCAAGATTGTTGCACATCAATGGAGATCCTTTATTGAGCCTCCTCAATTTCTTGAGATTTCTCTGGTCTGCCGCCTTCTGGCACCATTTGCGACAGCTTCTTGTGAACATATGACATCCTTCTTGATGCACTATCAAGTGGATATTCTCCTGGTGATACGTACTCATTGATGAGCATTTCCCTCCATGGACTCGGAAACTTTGTGAAAAAGAGGTCCCTGGCTGTCTGATCATCAACTAACCCCATATGGACATATAGGGCATATAGACGCAAAAATTCATCAAGAGCTTTTGGCTCCTAGCACTACCAATCTTAGATTGTAAAGTGTTTGTCGATATTTTTTGCGCTTCTCTTCCCCTGATGCTTCAAAGAAACCCATTCCAAGAAAATGGATTTTAATCTGGTGGGCGGAATTTTCAAGGATTTCCAGAGCTGATTCTTTGGTGAACAACTCATTCTTAGCATCCGTTGATGCCTTATCCCAAAATTATTTTGCCATCCCAGCAAAACTTGCCTCGAAGATTTTGATAAATTCATTTCTATCATATTTTATCGTGGCAATCACGACCTTCATAGCTGAAGCCCAGTCATCGATGAGAATTTCTCAATCTTTAAAGTTGGCTTCATCGAGGTTGAGAATCAATCCGTATGGGTGGATTGGTTCAAGTGTGGCCTTCCCTACAAGAGTATCCTGCATCTTGGGCCGGCGTCTTCTGGTTTGTTGATAATGGCTCGATTCTTCACGAGCCTCACCTCTCCTGGATGATTCTTCTTGTGGGTGCTCTGTTTTGGGCACCTCACCTCCATAGTTCATCTTTAGATCAACCATATTTAGGTTAGCAAATGATTCTACTAACTCTTGTAGATCCTCTAATCCGATTCGATCAGGGTTATTCATGGTTTTTCCCTTTCACGATTCGGATTATGTCCTCCGGCTGCAGTTCCTTGGGTGCTGCATTAAGTGATAGCGGATAGGTTGGGTCATTAGACCATGTATTCCGAATTTTTTCCGGAACATTGTTTTCGCCTTTCAATATCCTTCACCTTTTTCTGAATATGACACAAGAGTTTTAAGATTTCCTCTTGTTTGAGTGATATTTGGCTCATCTCCATCGGTAGATCATATAGCTTGTTGCCATAATATTCCACCGTTCTTTGAATCTCCCGCAAGTTGACATTGTCGGAAGAGTTTGACTCGATCTTTTGGTAACTTGGATAAGCTACTCCTGCCTTGTCTTTTGGCTCCATTATTCGTGTGATTGATGGGCGCCGTCTCTTGCTCTTTCAATCGTTGATCTGATCTCAACGATTCCAACCAGTCGTTCCTGGTAGAACTGAATACTCGTGAGGATATCACGAATAATCTCTCCATCTTCTCCTCGACGAATGTTCGTTACGAGGGCTCGATTATTCCAGTTGAGGTCGTCTAATAGACGAGTAGTTTCTCTCTCCAAATTTTGAAGAGAATTCCTGTATACAATACATCTCGGACATTCGTCCGGATCCATAATTTTTTAATGGAGTCTCCTCCCACATAGGTTAATTATATAAAATAAATTAAATATAATATAATTCATCTATAAAAACCCGCTCTGATACCAATTCTGGCGAGAGCGTAGGGTCAATTTGATTTATAATTAAAAGAAAACATATTTAATGGGTATTTCATAAAATTTTGAATACACTATCCTTTTCTATACTATAGGCCTCAAAAGTAGGGTTTTGTGTAATTATTTCTAAAATGGGGTAGTTTCCAAATTTTCAAAGAATTGGGCAGTGGGGAGATTCAACAACTATCAAAGGTTGTGATAAAAATTGAATTTTTCAAATCTCGTGGGTAAAATGGATTTGGGCTAAAGGTTGTGATATTACAATATTAAAAAAAGAAATTAACTCTCTTTTTTTTTGGATAAATTTACAATATTAAATTAAATAAAGAAATTAAAAGGCAGACTAGTTTGATATATTAATTCTTTTTTTTTTTTGATAAATTTTCAATATTGAATAAAGAAATTAAAAGGCTGCACCACAGGGGATTCGAACCCAAGACCTTTGACCTTAGGCATTAACCTTTTACCGCTTAACCAACACACACTAATATATTAACTCTACATAACACAAAAATTAACTCTCGTGCAACCGGTTGCATGTTGCAACCGAATTGTATCTATCAATTGATATGAAATTATTACATCTATATGGGTCAGGATACTTCACTTGGGTAAGAATCTGATCCTTGTACAACCCGGTTGCATGGTGCAACCGGTTGCACAGTAGACCACCTCATATATTAATCGTGAGAAGAATAACTTTTCAAATCCCCATTATTAATTACTATAGGGTTAAGGTACAAATGCCCCCTCTAAACAAGACACCCCTAGAGCGTATCCCTCCCCATTCTCGATGTTGGCCCAAATAAACCCCCAGAGTCAATAAAAAGGGTACATTTAAACCCAACAAGTTAACGGCCGTCTAACGCCGTTAAGTTGCTAGGTTTAGATGCACTTTTTGAAGGGTTGTATACTGAAAGCAAGACTTTATGCTTGTATACATTGATTCCTTTGTTCACTGTGATTCTTCTATCTGAAATATTGTTATTGCATAATCCTATTATAGTCCAATTTATCTCATACTATAGATTATATGGTGTGTTGTAGATCACAGAAGATCATATAATTGGAAAAAGTTGAGATATAAATTGAGTTCACAATCGAGGCAACTATGGACGAGTTGCTGGTTTAGATTGTAGCATAAATGGATAAATAGTTTGTCTTGGCTATTTATTTATGCTAGTACCTTCGTGTATTGAATAAGATCACAGTGAGATGAATTCTTATATTCTGACTAATTAAGAATCAAGATCTCGGCGACTTAAATAGTCTTAACCTTAGTTGGATTAATCGGTGTAAATAATATATTGACTATTGCTTTGATTTATCATGGGTGAGAGTTCTCTTGAAGCTCAATATACTCGATACTTTGGGTGATAGCAATTATTATTTGACATGCGATTATATTGCAATAAGGAACTGTGTCCTGCTAATAACAGGATGATAATATCCTCTCGAAGAACTTAATAAGTTTATCGTATTAAACCCTGCAGGTGGAATTAGTTCCGATACGATAATAAGTTTAAGTGGTAGCACTCGAGATGTCGTTTATTATTAAACGACTAATTAATTAATTAATTGATCGTTAGAGAAATTAATTAATTAATGGATATTGGATATCTTAAACACGGGGATTAATTAAGTCTAATACTAGCCCCGACTCACGTAAAGAATAAAGAGGTAATTCAGTATTAATTTTCTAGTGGAATAAATTAATACTTGTGTCTCGATTTTATTCTGGGCTGAATAAGAAAATCGAGCACTGGGAGGCCAAACTTTATTCAAGCTAGTAGATCCCCTGCTTGGCCCAATAAAGGTTCAACTCCTTAAGTGGGGCGTCCCCTCCTCTCTTAAGCCTTTGGGCTTGGTTTGATTTAATTATGTTTTGGGCTTATTATTTAGGTATGTCTAATACCTAGTATAAGTAATAAGACAACCCTAAACCTAATTAATTAATCACACACGTGAGAGCAAGATTGTGAGAGTGAGGAGACGCCAACTTTGAGGGAGAGGGCTTGAAGCACGTTGCCACCCAACGTCGAGCTCTACCGTGGGAACAAGTTGGAAGATCAACACTGGAGTCTTTGATCGTCGAATTTGCAAGTAAGTTTCGAACCCTTGCAATAGGCACTTGTGATTTTTGTATGTACTTGTTTGGCATCCGGAATGGGTCACGGGCAAATGGATCACCCTTTCAAACTATGGTTCCTTCAATTGGTATCAGAGCCGTGGTTCCAGGATTTCGGCTCTGCCGGATAAATGAGTAGTAAAATCACTAGGGTTTTACGTTGATGTTATCCTGTTCTGTCGTCTTGTCGTGGCTGCTCTTCCGTTTAATGTTCTGCCATTTTGGCTGTTTTTACCACGAGAAAATCCGTGGTTAGTGTAGCTTTTTCCGATGTATTCGTACTTTGCTGTTTTCTGTTTTGTACGGGTCGTGGTTTTGGCGGAGAAGGAATGGTGCTGATGTGTAGATGGCTGTAGTTAATTTGCGCCTTCTCCATCTGCTGAGGTTTGATCATGGTGAGGATATGGGATGAACGGAATCCGATTCATTGGAGTTCTAACTCCAGCGTCTATGGTGTTCAGATCTGACTCATCACTGGTCGGATCAGTGGGTGGATGAGGCGCGGTGACTATGGTGGCAAAGGCAACATCCGCTTCAGCGTTGATGCTGCTGTGCAGCCTTGTTTCAACGAAACCCTAGGGTGTACTAGGGTTCAGGTATGTTGAAAGGGTGCTCTGAGGTTTGGGGGCATCGACTGAGGTGGTTGCTGAAACCCTAATCTAGGCAGAAACCCGAGAGCAAGATTGAGCTTCGCTCTGGCGATTTCGCTGCTCTGGCGATTTCGCTTCTGGCAATTTCGCTGCTCTGGCGATTTCGCTGCTCTGGCGATTTCGCTGCTCCGGCGATAGAGCTCCGCTCTGGCGCTGGGCTTCGCTGCTCTGGCTATTGAGCTCCGCTCTGGCCCTGGGCTTCTCTGCTCTGGCTTGGGCTACTCTGCTCTGGCTTGGCTGCTCGGATCTACTGTCTATCTGAATCAAAGCGAGAGTTTATCGAAAGACGATGAGGATTGCCTAAAGACGAAGACTTTTGTAATAGATTAGTTTTCCCTTTGTATTAAAGTAGGCAGGGACGAACATGTTCCAATTTCTACGACAAGACGACACCTTTTACGTTTTTATTGTCGTAAGCATGTCGTGGTTTTAATCACCGTTAAGGTGTTTTGAACATGTTTTTATTTGCTTATGTGAATGTAAATGCGCATAGAATATTATGCTAGGTTCTATCACGTTTTCACTAAGCACGTTTTAATTTCAAGCGAGCATGTTTTATTACATGTGTTCTAGAAATGCATGCTTAGGTTTTCCGTGTCAATGTGATTTAACCTGTAAACCTTTTGAAGTAAAAGACTAAGCGGATAATTCAATTTTTTTAAATAAAATTGATATAGACCTCCACAGTTGGTTTAAGACAAAGTAAATTAATAATTGGTGTAAACGTCCACACGAACGTGGCTTGCACTCGTTATTAATTTGCAGCTTTTGTCGGTTAAACTTCTAAATTAAAAATATTTTAATCTTGTGAATAAGTGGGAGTTTTGCATGTAAACGTTCACACTATCGTGACTTGCATGTATTAATTTCTGCGTGTTATTCTAGAAAGGATTAAAATTAATTATTTTAACCTTGAGAATAGTGGGAGCTTCTCGTGTAAACGTCCACACGAACGCGGCTTGCACGGGTTAGTTTTTCATGGATTATTCTAGGAGGGGTTAAAATAAAAGATAGTCATAAAGTTGACTAAACTGTGGTCATAGCTTAGGCGTTTATTTCAAGTACAACTCCCCAACGGAGTCCCTTCTTGAAATTGCGTGGTCTAGTCAAGGTCCGTTTATTGGTCCCATTTTGTCATAAGGATAAGTTGGCAATGGAATGAGACCAAAGACTGGGTGTCTGGTCAAACGAAGAGCGCGTAAACGTCCACACGAACGTGGCTTGCGTGTAATTCGATTGGGCTAACGGAGTTTTCAATAATATTGTTTTATCAAAAGGTTACAATATTATTGCTACGAATCTTTATGCAATAACGTGATTTCTAATGTGCGCTTGTTTGTTTATATTTCAGATATGACTGTTACCCCGTTTTTGAATGTTTTATCTGCTAAGCCGCTTACTGGTCCGAATTTTTCGGAATGGAAGCGCAATCTGGGATTTGTCCTAGACGCGGAGGAGTATAAGTTTGTGCTTACTACTCCCGCTCCCACGAACCTTCATACTCGGTGGCATAGGGCGAATAATATGGCGAAAGCTTATATTATGACCACTATGTCTTCTGCGTTGCAGCTGCAACATCAGTCGTTGGAGACTGCGGCTGCAATTATGAGGAACCTCGAGGAGCTCTTTGGGGAATCGGACAGATCAGTCCGTTTTGAACTCATGAGGAAACTCATGTCTTCAAAGATGACGGAAGGATCGTCTGTGCGCAAGCACGTGCTTGGAATGATTAATCATTTCAATGAGCTGGACGTGCTCGGTGGAGGAATCGAGGATGCTACTAAGGTAGACATGGTTCTCCACACTCTGCCCAAATCCTACGAAAACTTCCGACTCAATGCCGTAATGGGCAAGAAAAAGTTCACTCTAAATGAACTGCTTAATGAGTTGGTAGCGGCCGAGGGGGTCATGGGAAAGAGTCCACAGGCTTTGGCCACTGCCACAGGACCTAGTTTTCCACCGAAAGGTAGGAAGAAGAAAGGGGCCCATGGCAAGAAAAGCCAAGCAAAAGGTGGGAGCAAGAAGAAGCTAGGCCCGACCGGAGGCGTTGGCAAGCCAAAGGGGAAAGGGAAATGCTTCAAGTGTCAACAAGTAAGACATTGGAAGTCTGACTGTCCCATGATGAAGAAAGCTCAAGGTATTTCTACTGCTCTTGTAACGGAAACATATTCAGTTTCGAGATCTTCCCATCAATAGGTTGTTGACTCGGGTGCAATTGACCATGTTTGTTACACCTTGCAAGGGTTCCTGCGGACAAGGGAGCTTAGTGGAGGCGAGCTGGCACTCTCCATGGGAAATGAAGCAAGTTTACCTGTTGTTTCAATTGGAGATGTGAATTTATTGATTGATGGACATGTTTTAGTTTTGAGAGATGTACTCTATGTTCCGGGTTTTCGGAAAAATTTGATTTCTACTATTCAATTACGAAAATATGGATATTCTGTTCTTTTAGAAGACATTGCAGTATTCATTAAAGATGGTCAAGTTTTATTTAGAAGTGCAGCTGATTCTCTTTATACTTTTTCATGTCCATTCGATTATTCTTCATCTGCTTATACTTTGACTACAGACCAAAAGAAGAGAAAGGCTTCTTCTCTGGAGAACCAAACTCTTCTTTGGCACCTAAGATTGGGTCACATCAATTTAAGGAGGATCCAAAGACTGGTTTCCGATGGTATCTTGGAGTCTCTCCAAGTAGAACCAATCCTAGTCTGCGAATCCTGCATAGAGGGAAAGATAACGACTCGGCCTTTCAAGGCCAAGGGGTATAGGGCCAAAGAAGTGTTGGAACTGGTTCATTCTGACTTGTGCGGACCTATGTCCACTCAAGCTCGTGGAGGGTACGAGTACTTTGTCACTTTCATTGATGATTACTCAAGGTACGGATACATTTACTTATTGCGCTACAAGTCTGAATGTTTTGACAAGTTTCAAACATTCAAGGCGGAAGTAGAGAAGCGACATGGTAAAAGTATCAAGTCATTGCGATCTGACCGCGGTGGCGAATACCTCAGTAACGAGTTTAGAGCATACTTGTTAGAATCTGGGATTACATCTCAGTTGACTACACCGGGTACACCCCAACAGAATGGTGTAGCAGAGAGAAGAAATATGACTCTTCTAGAAATGGTTCGTTCAATGATGAGTTTCGCTACTTTACCTATTTCGTTCTGGGATATGCCTTAGAAACAGCTGGTTACATTCTTAACTTAGTGCCTTCTAAGTCGGTTGCAAAGACTCCGTCCGAGCTGTGGTCAGGGCGCAAGCCTTCTCTTAACCACATCCGGGTTTGGGGCAGTCCAGCACACGTGCTGAACAAGGATGCCGATAAGTTGAGCCCTAGAACTGAAGTAAAGCTGTTTATAGGATATCCTAGAGGAACAAAAGGTGGTTATTTTTATTGTCCTAAGGATCAGAAAGTCGTTATTAGCACTAACGCAAGATTCTTGGAAGAGGACTATGTAAATAATCACAAAAGTAGGAGTGAAATCGTCCTCGGTGAGGTCAAAGACATTGGCTCGACAAGTCAACCAACTCAGCCAATTGTGCAAGATGTAGTACCACAAGTCTCATCAGAAAATGCACAAGCTGTCGATACGGAATCTGTAATAGTGCCACGTCGTAGTGAGAGGGCGTCAAAGGGCAAACCGCCCAATCGATATGCGTTTGTCAATGAATCTACGGATTCAGTTGATGATGGGCTTGTCGAGGAAGATCCCTGGACTTACTCAGAAGCACTAGCAGATCCAGATGCTCTTGAATGGGAAGCATGTATGGTTTCTGAATATGAATCCATAACTGCCATAGATGTATACGAGAAATGTTTGCAACCTGTTGGTCGTGAGGCCATTGGTTGCAAATGGGTATACAAACGCAAGAGAGGACCAGACGGGAAGGTTACGGCCTTCAAAGCGAGACTAGTGGCGAAGGGTTATACTCAACGACCTGGTATCGATTATGAGGAAACTTTTTCGCCAGTAGCCATGCTTAAGTCTATTCGAGCTCTCTTGGCCATGGCTGCCCATATGAACCTAGAGGTGTGGCAAATGGATGTCAAGACCGCATTCTTGAATGGGTATCTTGAGGAAGATAAAGACATCTATATGCTACAACCAGAGGGGTTCATCAGGGAAGGTGAGGAGCATCTAGTGTGGAAGCTCAAGAAGTCCATTTATGGACTTAAGCAAGCTTCACGATCCTGGAACAAACGTTTCGATGACGTGGTCAAAACTTATGGTTTTGAGCAGTGTGTCAACGATAGTTGCGTTTATAGGGTCTGTATCGATGGGAGTCTGGTATTCCTTATACTCTATGTGGACGACATACTGCTCATTAGCGATAATGTGAATGTATTGTCTGGCATTAAGGAGTAGTTATCCCAACAGTTTCAAATGAAGGATCTGGGAGAGGCAGCATATATTCTCGAGATAAAGATTGGTCGTGACCGATCTAAGATAATGTTGAGTTTGTCTCAAACATCCTACATTGACACTGTTTTGGCGCGGTTCAGCATGCAGAATGCCAAGAAAGGTTTTCTACCTTTCAGACATGGTGTTTCGCTATCTAAGGCAATGTGTCCCACAACGCCTGAGAAGATAGCAAGCATGAAGATAATTCCCTATGCCTCGGCTGTGGGAAGTCTCATGTATGCGATGCAGTGTACCAGGCCTGATATCTATTTTGCCGTTGGCATTGCAGCAAGATATCAGGCGAATCCAGGTCAAGCTCATTGGACTGCTGTAAAGCACATACTCAAGTACCTTAAACGGACTAAGGAGTATGCGCTAGTTTACCAGTCTAATGATCTGACACCGGTAGGGTATGTGGACGCCGATTATCAAGGTGATAAGGACAAAAGGCGGTCTACTACTGGCTATGTGTTTAAGTTTGGGGGTGGAGCCATTGTGTGGAGAAGTGTAAAGCAGAAATGCAATTCACTATCCACTATGGAAGCCGAGTATGTAGCTGCTTGTGAAGCTGCTAAAGAGGCTGTGTGGCTCAGGAACTTCCTAACTGAGATTGATGTGATTCCTAGTTTGCCGAAGTGCATCACAATTTATTGTGATAATGAGGCTGCTATTGCGAATAGCAAGGATTCAAGATGTCATCAATCCACGAAACACATTGATGGCAAGTATCATTACATTCGGTCTGTGGTCAAGCATGGTGATGTAGCTTTGATGCATATTGCGGGAGTTGATAATCTGGCTGATCCCTTCACGAAGAGTCTTCCTGGTGCGGTGTTCAACAAGCATGTTGAAGGCCTTGGAGTTCGTGGCCTCCCCATACTAAATTAAACTTTAGTATAAGTGGGAGATTTTGTAATAGCTAGAGGATATTATCAGTTTTTTCAGTCACTTTGTATACTAAAAGTTTGCTTTAGTATAAGTGGGAGAATTGAAGGGTTGTATACTGAAAGCAAGACTTTATGCTTGTATACATTGATTCCTTTGTTCACTGTGATTCTTCTATTTGAAATATTGTTATTGCATAATCCTATTATAGTCCAATTTATCTCATACTATAGATTATATGGTGTGTTGTAGATCACAGAAGATCATATAATTGGAAAAAGTTGAGATATAAATTGAGTTCACAATCGAGGCAACTATGGACGAGTTGCTGGTTTAGATTGTAGCATAAATGGATAAATAGTTTGTCTTGGCTATTTATTTATGCTAGTACCTTCGTGTATTGAACAGGATCACAGTGAGATGAATTCTTATATTCTGACTAATTAAGAATCAAGATCTCGGCGACTTAAATAGTCTTAACCTTAGTTGGATTAATCGGTGTAAATAATATATTGACTATTGCTTTGATTTATCATGGGTGAGAGTTCTCTTGAAGCTCAATATACTCGATACTTTGGGTGATAGCAATTATTATTTGACATGCGATTATATTGCAATAAGGAACCGTGTCCTGCTAATAACAGGATGATAATATCCTCTCGAGGAACTTAATAAGTTTATCGTATTAAACCCTGCAGGTGGAATTAGTTCCGATACGATAATAAGTTTAAGTGGTAGCACTCGAGATGTCGTTTATTATTAAACGACTAATTAATTAATTAATTGATCGTCAGAGAAATTAATTAATTAATGGATATTGGATATCTTAAACACGGGGATTAATTAAGTCTAATACTAGCCCGACTCACCTAAAGAATAAAGAGGTAATTCAGTATTAATTTTCTAGTGGAATAAATTAATACTTGTGTCTCGATTTTATTCTGGGCTGAATAAGAAAATCGAGCACTGGGAGGCCAAACTTTATTCAAGCTAGTAGATCCCCGCTTGGCCCAATAAAGGTTCAACTCCTTAAGTGGGGCGTCCCCTCCTCTCTTAAGCCTTTGGGCTTGGTTTGATTTAATTATGTTTTGGGCTTATTATTTAGGTATGTCTAATACCTAGTATAAGTAATAAGACAACCCTAAACCTAATTAATTAATCACACACGTGAGAGCAAGATTGTGAGAGTGAGGAGACGCCAACTTTGAGGGAGAGGGCTTGAAGCACGTTGCCACCCAACGTCGAGCTCTACCATGGGAACAAGTTGGAAGATCAACACCGGAGTCTTTGATCGTCGAATTTGCAAGTAAGTTTCGAACCCTTGCAATAGGCACTTGTGATTTTTGTATGTACTTGTTTGGCATCCGGAATGGGTCACGGGCAAATGGATCATACGTCAAACTATGGTTCCTTCACTTTTTTTATTGACTCTGGGGGTGTATTTGGGCCAAGGTCGAGAATGGGGGGCATACCCCTTCACCCTCTCCGCAAAAACCTCCGGCACCGCCCCGCACGCTGCTCTTCCCTTCTCTTCTCTGCGATGACCTCACTTATGCCAGTGGACTTCCCTGCGATGGATTTGAGCACAGGAAGCTGTGAGAGCGCCAAGAAATAAGCGAGCGGCGGCGGCAGCTTATCCGCGCAGAGCATCGCGACCAGGTAGAGGAGGCGGAAGATCATGGTGAAGACGCAGGAGCTCGGGAAGCTGGTTCCTAGCGGGCAGAGGATGAAATTGGAAATCTGATTTTAAAATTGGTTGTTCTTCTTGCTAGGTTGCGTTGAACCTTCATCGTGGAGTCCGGCGTGGGAGGGCAGATGATTCGCGTGTTTCTGGTGGTGGGCTTGGATGCCGGAGTGTCATTTTTCTCGTCCCACCGCATCGACGTTGGGAGACGGAGTGTCCGTGAACAGGAAACGACCGGCGAGGAAGCGTGATGTCTGGAAACGTCACAATCATTCTCTAGCGTGGCACCGAACGCGGCGTCGACGGGAATCGGAAGAAGACGGCGACTGCTGCTTAAAAGGTGGGCTCCACGAGAAAATAAAAAAAAATAAAAATTTAAGTTAACGGCGTTAAACGGCCGTTAACACTTGCTGGATTTAAGTGTACCCTTTTTATTGACTCTGGGGGTTTATTTGGGTCAACATCGAGAATGAGGAGGGATACGCTCTAGGAGTGTGTTGTTTAGGGGGGCATTTGTACCTTAACCCATTACTATATACATATCATTGCAAAATTTCTCAATATTATTCTACTCTAATAAGTTCATGAATAGTGAACACACACTCTCTGGTAATAAACCAAAAATTTCCTCTACTCCACAATATTGTGTGAAATGCATGGATGTTAGTAGTTTGACAACACTTATCTTGTGCTACTCTTCAGCTACCCAATATATCTCTCACCTACGCTTTCATCTTTACTCATATTTTCCATTTTCAATTTCCACTGCATTTCTCCAAGCTAGCTTCTTAAATAATTAATTCTATCCTATATATTAATTTATATAGTTGGCGATGATATTCATTTTTGTGATCAATATCCTTCTCTTTTATTTCACAGCCGATGCCAAAGTCTTGATGGTTCTCATGGAGGACGACCCTCTTCTCACCAATACGTCACTAAGGTTCGTTAACTCATCTTCTTATTCAGACCTAATGGTAAAAATAGGACCGTAACTTTCAGGATTTTTAAAAAAATGACTATAAGTTACGGATTTTGAAAATAAGGACTATAATTTTTTTTTTTAACATTTACACTCCTGTTTTGAGCCCAAAATTAATTATTCGGACTTTTGATGCCACGTAGAGCCCGTTGCTGACGTGGACTGCCATGTCAACTTTTTTGCAAAAAAAAATTTTGTTTCTTTTTTGTGAAGATATCTAAAGATATTTAAAGACATTTTTTTTTGTGAAGAAAACCTGAAATATTTTGGCATTTTTGGAATGGCACTATAAGCCATTTTGTTGTCATGGTTCTGCGAAGCCTTATTTGAATGACACTTTTGGCCATTTTTTGTGTCATGCTACTGTAAGCCTTATTTGAATAGCACTATAATCCATTTTGCTGTCATGCGAAGCCTAATAGTGAATTTGATGTACTTTATATTCTTATTGAGTCAAAAATTGATGGCATATTTTTTTATAATTTATTCTTCTAATTAAATGTAAAAAAGATATAATATATGTCTTTTAACATTATAATGAACGTATATATGTAGCTTTCTTTTAAGATATTAAATTAATTAAGATAAAATAAATATAATTGTTAATTTTCCTAAAAAAATATAATTGTTAATTGTTAAAACGAGAATACAAAAAAGAAACAAATTCTTTTTTGCAAAAAAGTTGACATGGCAGTCCACGTCAGCAACGGGCTCTAGGTGGCATCAAAAGCCCAAACAATTAATTTTGAGCCCGAAACAGGAGTGTAAATGTTAAAAAAAAATTATAGTCCTTATTTTCAAAATCCGTAACTTATACTCCCTCCGTCCCAATATTCAAGTCTCCTATTCCTTTTTGGGCCGTCCCAATATTCAAGTCTCCTTTTCCTTTTTGGCAAAAATTAAGATACAATTAGTTGAATTAACAATTCTCTCTCTCTGCCTATCTATTGCCTATCTATCTCTCACTCTCACTCTCTCTCTCTCTATCTCTATCTCTATCTTCGTCCTCTCTCTCTTCGCCTCTTCTCTCTCTCGGACGCCTCACCAGTCACCACCACCGTTCCTCTTCTCTCCCGGTGACCGCCTTCGCCTCTGATCTCCTCCGCCTCCACCGACTCCCTCTCCCAGACACATCCGCGCAGCCAGCCGCCGCCCGTTTTTCTAGCGGCGGCGCTGCCCTCTGCAAAAGGCGAAATGCACCGACTCCAACGCCAACGCCTCCGCCGCCTCCACCATGCTCCAGCGCCGCCTTCTACCGCCTGCACCGCGGCAGATCTGCTGCCTCGCCGGAAATCGAGCACAGAGGGCTTCTCCGCGGCACCGTTCTCGCACCCCACCGTTCAGGCGTCCACTCGCGGCTCTTCTCCGCCGCGACTCATCCACTTCCAGTCGCCGGAGCGCTTCTGCGACCACGACTCCCACCAGTCGGCGTAGCCAATCGTCGGTTCTCCTTCAATTTCCTCTACCTTCTCCTCGTCGGAATATTTCGAATCGGAAAGCTCGAGCCCTTCTCGACTCTGCTCTCCTCCCATGGTGGTGCGCTCTGCCATGGTGGTGCGCTCTGCCAGAGATCTGTGTGTGTGTGTGTTTTGCAAGAGAGAAGGGCGAGAAGAGAGAGAAGAGATTTGGGGAGTGTGACAGTGAGCTGACCCCAAATTTTGCATCTAATTATGAAATAAAATAACATTAACTAATACACTAATTATGTGGTCCCTACTATTTTTACATCTACTTTAGCTCTCCTAAATTCCCGTGCCCAAATGCAAGGAGACTTGATTAATGGGACGGAGGGAGTAGTCCTTTTTCTAAAAATCCTAAAAGTTACGGTCCTATTTTTACCATTAGGCCTCTTATTCACTACATACGTATATAATATTTCATACACAAAAAGTTATTCTATATCGGAGCTGCAAAAAACACCAACTGATTAAAGATTTAATAAGAATAAAAAAAATATACATTTCTTGCGCCCCCTTACCTCTTAGGGAACGTTTACTTTTGCATGATTGATAATATGCATGATCTGAGTATTTTTTTTTTCTGAAGAGTAGGATTTTTTCAATCTCACTATTTCAATGAGATATGAATCAAGTAAAACTAGCTTAAATGATAGAAATAATCAACGGCCTTGAGATATCACAAAATTTCAATTTATCAAAGTAAACAAAGGATTAATTATATATCTTACTAGCGATCATCCAAAGTAAACGCTCCTTTACTGTTTCCGGCGTTACACATGTATAGATATGAGTTTCTCGCATCAATAATCTGCGTTTTGTTTCCTTGATATATGGAGCAGCGGTGGTGGCGGCGACGCCGAATTTTACAAGGAGAAATTGACGCAGCAGCACGACATTTTCCTTGAATCGCTACTGGAGAAAGGATTCTACATCAAGCTCTATAGTTATACTCATTTGTTGAATGGCTTTGCAATCCATTCAAACAATCAGGAGGTACGTATATAATATATGTGCACATATCTAAATAATAAAAATCTGAATTTACATAATATATACATGCAGGTTGCTCATCTCCTTGGGAGTGCAAAGGGAGTTAGATCTGTCCATGAAGATACCAAAATGGAGAAGCTCACAACATACACACCCGACTTCTTGGATATCAACAGCGGCGCTTGGCCAGCCTTAGGTGGATACGCAGCCGCCGGGAAAGGAGTGGTGATAGGCCTAATAGACACCGGAATCAATCCCACACATCCAAGCTTCACCACCGGAGCATCACCGGCACCTCCTAAATTTAGCAGGTTCAAGGGAAAATGCGCGACAGGCGACAAATTTCCGGAGTCGGCATGCAATGGGAAGATAGTTGGTGCACAATATTTTGCAAGAGCAGCAATTGCAGCAGGAGACTTCAATGCCACGCGCGATGTTGCTTCCCCCTTCGACTCCGATGGTCACGGAAGGCAAGTAATGTCAATAGTAATAAGGTTAATATTGTTTTATGTTCAAAACTTTCAGCGTTTTTCATAAAATGTCTCAATTTTTTGTTTTCTTCTAAAAAATCCCGAACTTTCAAGTTTTTCGTAAAATGTCTTGTTATACAAAATTCGGTGACAAAAACTTGCCGAAAACTCAAGAACTTTCACCGTTTTAAAACAATGGTAGTATGAAATATGGTTTTCCAACAATGATAGTCCTCAAAATATTTCATCCGGTGAGATAAGACATCATTCTGTCACCGAATTTTGTATAGCGGAATGTTTTATGGAAAAAATACTAAAAGTTTGAATTTCTTTAGGAGAAAGCAAAAATTCAAAACATTTTATAGAAAACACTGAAAATTCAAGACATAAAAACTCTATTAACCCATAATATCACAAACTAAATATACTATGTACAGCTACTTCCTCCGCCTCCAAATTAGACCCTTCTCTTTTTTCTTTTCTTTTTTTGCCAAAATGAAATCTATTTTTTTATTGGAATTATACTAATACTTTCTTTTACTAAAATAACCTTATTCAATATTTGTTAAAATTGTTGTGTAACACTAAAATAAAGACAAAATAATAAATGTATATAATTGATTGTATTTTTAAAGAAAATAAAATAAATTTTCTTAACGCATGTGATAATTGAAGGATACTATTTTTTTTTTTTGGGTGGAGGGACAGAGTAGTATGCAGGAGTGGTAAAATGAGTTTGGTTTTTCAATTATAATTGTAACCGAATTGAAAATTTGATTAATCTATTAACCGAATATCAAAATTTACAAGTTTGGTTGATTTTCGGCTGTAGAATAATTTGAAATTCGATTTATCGATTTAATCGATAACTGAACGATTAAAATCGATTAACCGAATTAACCGATTCACCGTTAATCCTTAACTACTGATTTGTTAGATACAGTTTTTATTCCTAGTGTGTTTCCAGGTACTCCATCTAATGTATAGAAAATGATTTTACCAAAACAAATCGCATACTAATGCAACCAATTATTTAGAGACTTGTCAAGCTATACATTTGTTGCCACTGAATTAGAAATTTTATTAAAAGAAAAAAAAAACGCAAAGAAGAAAAGACCTATACCCTTGAAAGCACATAGTTGCGCTCACATATAATATTATTAATCTTTATCTTAGTGATTTTTAAATTATTTGAACAAATAATGAAATTTTAATAAATATACATTATTTACTTCTTAATTTATTGAGTTTCAATGGATTATTATATATAGTGGTAATACTAATGATAGAATCATAGTCGCATGTGTATTACTATACAATAAAGGTGTGAAATCGAAATAGACCTCTACAATTTTTAACTGTAAATCGGTTAATTTGATTAACCGGTTCAGTTTTCGATTAGTGATTACACTAGAATTCAGTTTCGCGGTTCAATTAATTTGTAACCGAAACAACCAAATTATTGTCCCTTTCAAAAAAAAAACCTAAAAATTGTGGGGAATGTAATTACAGCCATACAGCATCAACAGCAGCGGGAATTCACAATATACCAGTGATAGTCAATAACTTCAACTATGGGTATGCTAGTGGCATGGCACCAGGAGCTAGGTATGTAATGATCTTAATTACTTCCATATTTCTTGAATTGATGAATTCAATTACAAAATGATCTTGAATTCGAGTCCATCGTGACACGGTATTTGAATTTAATTATAGCAGCATTGCAGTGTATAAAGCCATGTTTCCTTTCGGGGGCTACATGTCCGACGTTGTGGCTGCGGTTGATCAGGTGAGTCGATTACGCCTAATTAATTCTATATATAATTAATTGAATGTTAACTAATTGAGATGATATAATTATTAAAAGCAATATATGAATGAATTGATTTGTGAAGGCAGTAGAAGATGGAGTAGATATACTAAGTCTTTCAATAGGGCCAGCAGGTGTTCCCTCAGGCGCCTCGGCCTTCCTCAACTTGTTAGAACTCGAGCTTCTTTTAGCAACCAAAGCCGGCGTGCTTGTTGTTCAAGCCGTTGGGAATCGAGGCCCTTCGTCGAGCTCCATCCTCTCATTTAGCCCGTGGATCGCCAGCGTCGCCGCCTCCATCACCGATAGGAAGTATAACAACTCTCTCTTCCTTGGAAACGGCCAACGTTATACGGGAATGGGACTAGCACGTAATTCCTCTTCTTCTTCGTCATCTTCGGTTTACCTTATAAGCTCTTCAACAATTTATTACGTATAAGCTCTTATAAGTATTTGGAGAAAAATAATTCCTAACTAGCTTATAAGTTGAATAAAATAATCTTCAATAACTTATAATTTTTCAACGAATTAAATTTGTTAACCTTAATTTATTTTTTCTTTAATTTTATTAATTATTTTTCATTAATTTAAATTTATTACTATATTTTAGCATAGGCTTAAGATATTTAACTAGAGCTAGCTTACTAATACAATTAAGATTTATAATTACTTTTTTATATTTATTTTCTAATTTTTGAATTAATATGCGATCTTTAGAGCTAATTAACATTAACCTATCATTTATTTTTAAAATTTTGATTTTTAGTGATAAGTTTAATATATATAATAGTAATTTTTATCTTTATAATAAATAATGATAAAATAATGAAATTAATAGTACTATACGATCAAGAGATCTCCATCGGTCAAATTTCACCCCTATTGCATTTTCCCTTTCTAACTAAGATTTACTCACAATTTTTGTTTTACGTTCAATTTTAAACTCTTGAAATATCTTAAAAAGACTTCCTCGTCTTCTTCTTTTCCACTTGATACCCAAAAACAAAAGTAATTTTGTCTAGTTTTGTGGCTGCAGCGCCAACTATGGGAGGTGTACATTTCCCACTTGCGGCGGCTGCGGACGTGTGCCGGAGGAACATCACGGCAGGGCTGGTGGAGAGCTGCCAAAGCGCGGACGCGTTCATACGATCCTTGGCTCGCGGCAAACTCATCATCTGCACCTACACATTCGACTTCGATTCTGAGACAGCAACCATTTCAAGAGTGGCAGACACTGCACAAGCCATTGGGGCTGCCGGTTTCATACTCACCATGGATCCCGACATCGGTGCTGATCAGATCAAGGGCGCCTTGCTCACGCTACGCCTCCCCGGAATCATTCTATACAATATGGAATCTTCTTCGGTAACATCATATATCTATTTCAAGAATCATAAATACATATATATGGTATGTATTGATCATAGTTGATGCAGGCTCTTTGGGATTATTACAACTCCAATACGATAAGGAGCAGCAGTGGGTTGGCTATAATATTCGGAGCGAGTGCGAGGATTTTGGATGGAAGGAGGGCGAGCTATGGTGGGAAGGGAGCTGTTGTGGCAACGTATTCATCAAGAGGCCCTGACCTCAACAATGCTCGTTTAGAGACTGCCGATGTACTTAAGCCTAACATCATGGCTCCTGGTTCTTCCATATGGGCTGCTTGGACTCCTAATAGTGTAGGAGATGAATACATCAAAGGTACCTACTATCACTCTTACATCTTCCAAATTATATATATAGGGGTTGGTTATAGTGAAATCGCTAATTAAAATGAGAACTGAGAACACTGCATTGTTGTGTATAGTTATTGCATCGTTGTGCAATTAACTGCACTCGAAAAAATGAAAAAGATTTACTCCTTCACCACCACAATAATGTGTGCATTTAGATCTTCATGATCCAAGGGTTGAAAATGGTTCCCCGTTCTCATTTGATCCTCGTTCGCTCATTTTCAAAATCCTAATAAGATTGATACTCTAGGGCAATCTTTCGCGTTGTTGTCCGGAACGAGCATGGCCGCTCCGCACATCGCTGGCATCGCTTCCCTAATAAAGCAGAAGCACCCCAACTGGAGCCCGGCCGCTATCACCTCGGCAATGATGACGACGGCCAACGTCACAGACCTCTCCGGCGCCCCAATCGCAGCTCAGTACACCAACAAGGTTGCCCCGGCCACGCCCTTTGACCTCGGGGCAGGGCTCGTCAACCCTTCCCGGGCCCTGGACCCGGGGCTTGTGTTGGACGCCTCGTTCAGGCACTACGTGGAGTTCCTGTGCGCGGTCCCCGGCGTGGACGACATGTCCATCAGGAGGGCCGTCGGGGTAGGATGCCCGGCCCCGGACAAGAGGATGGAGTGGTGCTCAGATTTGAACTTGCCGAGCATAACGGTTTCCAACTTGGTTGGGTCAAGAAAGGTGAGTCGAAGAGTGACGAATGTGGGAGGTGAAGATGAGATGTATAGAGTCGTTGTGCAAGAGCCTTGGGGGGTTAAGATTGGCGTTGCGCCGAGCGTGTTCAAGATTCGTGTGAACGCGTCGAGGTATATCATAATCCGCATGGATGCGACGCAGAGAAGCAATGCTTACGCTTTTGGGGAGATGGTGTTGAGAGGAAACAAAGGTCATGTGGTTCGACTTCCCATTTCTGTGTTTGTTAGCAGCGTCTTATAGTCTTAAGTATATGCCCATCTTATTTCTTTATGCCTTTTTAGGGTCCATTACTTTTAATGGAAAAGTAAAGAACACTTATGTTTTCACCATTTTTCTAACATTTTTGAATGTTTACTATGATAGAAAATTTTATTAACAAGAGAAGCTTGTTAAATTTTAGAAAACATAGTCCTGACACAGTACTGGGGCTACCTTAGAAATTTTAAGAGAGACTAATAAAAATCAGTGAACCTAAAGAGGAAAAAAAAAATGCATTACGCCTACAAAAAGTGCAACAATGAGGAATCGAACCCGAGACAAAGTAAAAAATGGATATGCTCTCTGCCACTAAGCTATAACATATATATTTATATTATAAGTGTTGCAAATATTATATATAATACATGTATGAATTGATATATTTTGGGGCCCCTATTTTTTCGGGGCCCTATGCGGTCGACCACCCCGTGCAGGGCCCAGAACCGCCCCTACTTCTCTTTAAATAGACGAACCGTGATAAGAGTTATATCTCGAATATAACTTGTACAAAGATAATGGAGTTTATCTATAATCTCGATCCAATAATACTTCATAAACTCTAGAGATTTGAAGTCAAGTATATCCACAAGATTCGCATAAAGATAACCCTCAAATTAGCTGCTAAAAATCCGCAAATAACTATGATTCCCGCTATTCCAATCACAACAAGTACAATGAAAGATATTGTACTTACTACATGAAGTATATTTGCTGATACTTGCGGTTTGTCTACATAATGACAATATAAGGAAATATCTTTAAGATTCTAACAATCTCCCCATTTGTGATTGATGTAGACAAAATAAGCAGCACAACTCATGAAACTGAAGCAAACGATATCTCAAAACCAAGACAATAAGATAAGCCGAACTCTCCCTTAATGTAAAATCAACTCCCCCTGAATGCAAGAACGATCAACAGAAACTGCAAAGCTAACAATAATCACCACTCTTCCCCTTTTTTGTCAAACATTAAAGGCAAAGGCTGCAACCATCATCACCATGAAGCAACGGCTGCACCATCATCATTAATTCTATCATAATCTGAACTAGCCACATCATTACGATCAGTACCAACATCTGCATCATCATCATCAGTGCAATACTCCCTCCGTCCCAATATAAAGCTTTTGGGCACGGAGATTAAGAAATGTGTAGAAAGTAGATAAAGTGGGTTGGTGGAAGTTATTTAAATATTAGGTATACAGAGAGAATATATTGCCAAAAAAGGAATGAGACATTTATATTGGGGCGTCCCATTATGGAAAATGGGACATTTATATTAGGACAGAGGGAGTATCATCTGAAGCAAGAACAATGGCTGACACATATATATTTGCTGGTAGAATACCAAAATAAAGAAGTGCATGTTCCAGTAAAAATCCAGAACTGCACTTGTGTTCTCAAGATGGCTAGTCATAAAACATATACCAAGTTCCCCTTGAAACTTCTCTCCAATTTGTTGCAAATGTCAGAGGGCTGCAAAACTGATCTCTAACAAGAGATAAAACGTGTTCTTATGTAAGAATATTTTTTAATATATGCTTCAAAATAATACCTTCATGGCGGGATCAAGTGTGTTATGAACGATAGGGGTATGAACGACGGGGAAATGACTTTAGGAATAGTTACTGAAACAAGTTCTCCAGAGGCAACAAGAAGACATGCATGATCAATGACATTAAAAACTTGATCAAATGTTGATATAGTAACTTCTGCAGAAGGAACATATGTTGGAGTAGGGGCATTTTTCTCCAACAAATTAGAAGCTCCTTCAACATGCTCAGAAATTTAAAATACCTAAAAAAGAAACATTTTTCTTTCTAGGAATTTGAATATCAACAGCAGTGTCGTGGTGTTTAGATGTGATTTCTCCATCTATTCCAACATTTACATGAACATGTATAGCTTCTTTACCCATTTTTTCTGAAATTTTCTTCTTTTCTTCACCTGTTTATCCTTATGATATGATCTGCAATTTGATCTAATATAACGTAGTTTATCATAATACTGATAGATAGGACGCCACATACTTACAGATGATTTATTAAATTCAGACCTTTGAGCCTCAAAATAATCGTGTATGAGAATAGTCTGTGATTTCTGTGCTATATACTGGATTTTGTCTTTGTACTTTTCAGATGCACAAAATTTGATCTTACCAGGATGAGATTTTATTTGACTGATAAGTTCTTAAATTTGTCATCTTCTTTCTATCACCGAGATAAAATCTGCAATGAGGTCTGATGTGCCCACGACGATCACAATAATGATAAATAGCAACAAATAAGTTATTTTCATGATAAGAAGAGTACAGAGCCTGTCGATTTGACACAGACTGTGAATTCTGAGTGTGAGACTGAGCCAACTTCTTGTTTTCAGAATGTTTAACGGTCTTATTATTCTGATCATGAGGTTTGGCTTCATCTTGCTTGTCTTTTTCTTCCTTTTTGGCAGAAACAAACGTGCTTTGAATGTAGGCATCTTCAGGTTTTCATCGATGATTTTTATAACCAAGACTAACATTGTTGTGCCCAAAAATAACAGTAACAACATAAAGCAGTAACGAACACGAGATTTACGTGGTTCGATCGTAAGGATCTACGTCCACGGGGTTTTCGGATGCTTTTCACTATGATTCGGGAAATAATAACTTACAAGAATTATTGAATGCTTGATGATCTAATAATTAAAATATATGCCTCTATTTATAGGCAAGATGCTAAGAATCTAGCAGGAAAAGGACTCTATTACCGAATTCTACTCGAACTATGCTTCCTTGTGCTTATCCACGTATATTCACATTGATTTAGGCTCGGATTCTTCTCCGATTGCATCTTCTCCTAGATTTGAAGTGTATCCTAATAGGGATAAGATAACCTTCTTGCTCCAGGGTTGATTTGAGGCCGAACAGGTTGGTTTTGACTGGATCAACCCTGTTTTGGCTAAATCAGCCTTGTTCTGGCTGAATCAGCCTCGCTTCTGTTGTTGACAACCGATGAATAAGGAATGCATATTTTTATCCTCATCAAACATTATTGTTGGAACATTGACCAATTTTCAGAACTTGATCAAGTATCTCAGTTCCATTGTTTATCATCTTGATCATTTTGTCTAGGTGCTTGAACTTATTAGTAAGTACGTCATTTTCTTCCTTTAGAGCAATATTTGAATATTTAAGACTATCTCTTTCTTGAGTTGCCTCATGATCTATGCTTAATTGTGCTAAATTTTGGGTTTATATAAGCTTTATTTTAAGAGAATCTTCTGGAAATTGGTGCGTTTTATGGCTTGTTTGATGCTTCGCGGGAGATTTAGGTTTTTAGATGGAAGAATATAATTTTGGAGATTTCGGGGCTAAAGAGGGTGTTTTTAGCATAACTCTGTAGCCAGACCAGAGAAGTCAGCCGAAGCCCCGCGTCAGAGAAACCAATCTCCAGAGCAGCGAAATCACCAGCCAGAGCAGCGGAACCAATCGCCAGAGGAGCAGAGAAATCCGCGAAAGCGCCAGAGAAATCAAAAGCCCGAACTGCAGAGAAATCATATCCAGAGAAATCTGCGAAAGCGCCAGAGGAATCGAACTGCAGAGAAATCGAAGGCGCCAGAGAAATCAAGATACCAGAGGAATCATAAGTGCCAGAGAGATCAAAAGCCAGAGCAGAGAAATCACCATTTCTCTGGAGCGACCCGTTCCCCTGGCGATAGCTATTTCTCTGGCGAGGTCCGTTTCTCTGACGACAGCCGTTCCTCTGGCGAGAGCCGCGAATTCGGCCAGAATGGAGATGACTTGCAGCGCGCGTCACAGTTGGACTTACCTTCCTTTACACGATTCTATTCCTTTTAGAGTCCGGCTTTGCATGGCAACTTCCATGGTGATCTAGGGAAATTTGAGATCTATAAATAGGCTTAGTTTTCGTCTTTCAGATACACAATCTTTTGCCCTAATTTTTGTCCTTCCTGAAGATCAACTTTCCCTTGGCAGCCGCAACCTTAGACTTAGATTTATTAGTTTACTTTGATTACGTTCATACTTTTGCTTTAGCTTTCAATACAAACGATTTCTCTTTTCATTCCAGAGTAGTTATTTTATTGCGTTTTAATTTATTCTCTTGTTTTATGTTTACTTCTATTTCTTTGCTTGTTCTTAATTTAAGCATGAGTAGCTAACTTTTTAATTCGGCGAGAATAATGAAACTCTGATTTAATTATCTGTGAGACCTAATTGGTTTAAAATTGATTCCTATTGATTCCGATTAATTCCTAGGTTCAATGATAATTATGATTTTATTTAAGCCTGATCAACTTAGGTTTAATTGGATTACAGTCAATTAGCACCTCCAATCCGTAATTGTTAGAATAGGGCTGATTAGTGACAAAACTACCATGTTTGTAGTAGGAATAAATTGGTGGATTAATTATTACTAGCGTATCTAGGATAATTGGTCTAAATTGGGTTCCTTCCTCTTAATGCTGTTAGAATATTAAATCTAAGACTGGCGTATCCAGCTAGGTTATATTTTAATAAGGGAAATAGACAAGACTAGCGTATCTAGCTGTTTATCGACATAGTAAGTAGGAATTGGGGTATGTCAGTGTGTATCACGGTATCCTATAACTGGTTGGTTGATAGGGATTGATTAATTATTGCGTCGAGGATCAGAGTTGAATTAGAGTGGATTTATTTGAGCCGAATTACCCTTTTTATTGATTTACTTCAATCGTATTTTATTTGATTTAATTTGCTTTTCTTAGTTAATTAATATTTTCTCCAAAGTTAAGGCGTGGTGGCATCACCAAAATTTATAGATTTTTGGGGAATCGAATGATTTTACCTGCTCTCTGTGGGATCGACCCTGCTTATCATCATACTAATTTGTTTTGATAATTCTGCAGGAATTATTTGGTGGTATACGACGTCCACCACCTCACTCAGTTGAGTCGCTAAGGATCTATTTACTTCAAGAAACACACACTTCTGATGCATAAGTTTATAGTTTTTGACAAGATACTCTTCATCCAGCTCATCTGTGTCACAATGTGTATCATCTGTCGGAAGAACAACGATTGTAACAGGTTTCTCAATTTTCTCAATTAGGCCATTGTATCTGCGTCTGTATCACTTTTCACTTTTAGTTTTGAAGGGTCATCTACAAATACCAATTCCTTTGTACGCCTTTCTTGTCGAACAATGAGAGATACATGTTCCCCTTCATATTGACTTCCATTGTCGTCTGTCTCCTCATCTCTACGAGAAACATTAAAAGGCTTATTATGTTTATGTGATTTCTTTAGCGTGTTGGCCCATTCACATTGATTGTGTCCAGGTCCATTACACTCACAATATTGAATACCCAGTTTCAAGGACGAAGTCTGCTCATTCTTGAATAGATTGAAAACTTTTTCAAAGTTTTTGATGAACAAGAGGAAAGATTCAATAAGCTCTTCTTGAGTATCAGGTATAATGCAGACTTTTGTTTTCCAGAGTCAGCAACAAAAGAAATGTTTTTCTTTCTTCTAGACTTTTCAGATCTCAAGCTCATTTCAAACGTTCTCAATGAAAAAAATGAGTTATTCCAATTTTATAGTTGAGATGTCTCTCGCTTCATCAATGGTAGTAACTTTATAATCAAATCTTTCTAGAAGAGATCGCAAGACTTTGTGAACAAGTTTTTCTTCTAGTATCTTATCCCCCAACGAGAAACTTTCATTGGCTATAGCTGTAACTTAACGTGGAACTCACTAATAGTTTCATCCATCTTTAATTCCTCGAACATGACAGCCAATTGTTGAAGACATTGCCATTTCACCTTTAAGTTCCCTTCATATGTATTCTGAAGCACGTCTCATGCTTCTTTAGCTGATGTGCACATTGAGATGAGGGTGAAGACATCCATAGCGACAACAGTTTGAATAGAATTGAGTTTATTCTAAATGACGTTTGAAGTAGCAAGCTCAACACTAGTTCACTTGTTTCTAGGCTTCTCATTTGTTGTTAGCATCTTTAGTTTCTAGGATTCTCATTGTTGTCAGCATCTTTAGGAATAGACCATCCAACTTTGATAGTAGTGCAGGTGTTCTCATCAATAGATCTGACAAAGGAAATCATACGTATTTTTCAATAAGCAAAGTTGGTGCCATCAAGTAATGGTGGTCTAACAACAGATCCACATTCTCTCTGAGAAGCCATCGAGCGCACGATAAATAGCGATAGGATAGGCGGCGGAAACACATGATCAACACCGATAATTTGGGTGACCCACTCTGATGTCAATAGAAATTGTCACCTATCCAAACACATAAAATCTCGCACACATACAAAGTAAGTACGTGTGCAAATACAATATCACAAAATGTACTAAAACAGTAAAGAACAATACACTAAGAATGATTACCTAGTTTGGTGATAAAACACCTACGTCTGGGGGGCATCGTCCAGGGTAAACGATCCACTATATGAAGTTAAGATACACGAAGGACCTACACAATAAGACTCGATCTTACTTAGCCTCTATATCATTCCAAAATCTCACCAACAATGGACAATTGAGAGCAAGACAATGACTTACTCACTAGGTGTGAATACATCACTTTCACCACCTCAACCCTACGAAAATATCTTCCACTTGCAGCTTGATGAAAGCAACAATGAATAAGAAAACACAACTCCAATTGCTTAAGAACAATATAGAAAAAGCGACTAACTAGATCACACGCTCACGCAGTATGATCTGGAAATAAACACGAAAATATTATGCAAAACTCAGGAAAATAACAATAAAAGCAGCTACTGAAAATGTTGTCCTCATTATCTTTAATTAGCTGAACCCTAATAAGAGTTATATCTCGAATATAACTGGAACAAAGATAATAGAGTTTATTTGTAATCGCGATCCAATAAGACTTCATAAAATTTGGATATTTGAAGTCAAGTATATCCACAAGAATCTCATAACCCTCAAATTAGCTGCTAAAAATCCACAAATAACTAAGATTCCAGTTGTTCCATACACAACAAGTACAATGAAAGATATTGTGCTTAATTCAAAAAGTACATTTGTTGATACTTGCAATTTGTCTATATAATGACAATGTAATGAAGTATCTTTGACGCTCTAACAACTTTCATCTCTAGTAAGCATATGATAAAAATAGAGGGAGATATACTCCATCCATTCCATTGGTAATGTCATATTACTTTTGGGCATGAAGATCAAGAAAAAGTGTAGTTCGTGCATAAAGTGAGTTGGTGGAAGATATTTAAGGATTATTTTAAGTGAGTTGTTGTATAAAGTGAGTTGTGCCCACCATAAATAATATTTTAAATAGTTAATTTTTTACTCAAAATTGTATGTAACATTACTAGTGGGACGTTCCAATATAGTAACTGGGACATTAGTAATGGGACGAATGAAGTAATATTTTCTCATATTTTCTTATCCATTATTTTTCAATGAAAACTTTACAACCTAAGAAAACGTACCCTTAATGAACAAACAGATCACACTGCACAATTTATGTTCTTACAATGTGGTTGGGATTAAATAAGAGGATCTATGGCTAGACTAATTTTAGAAAGAGTTATAATCCAACATAAGTTATCCAAGTGTCTTGGTAATTGAGAATTCCAATGTAGAGAGAAAATCCTATTAGAGATCGGAAATTAAAGAGGGGCGAAACTGGAAGAGTATACGATAGATATAGTCAACTGTAGTATGATTATTTTTGTAAATTAATTGTTGGTTATAAGATTATCTCAAAGAAAGAGTTGGGATTAAGGAACTTATGTATTTGCTTCACCATATGCAAGATATGTATACCGATACACAGAGCTTTAAAACACATTTTTGTTAAAATTGGAAACTATTAAACTATTATAACTTATTTATAGCTTATAAATTGTTTATAAATTTATTTTGTCAAATCATTGTCAAGTTGTTTGTTTTTTAGGAGCTTATAAGCACGGCTTAATAGTATGAGCCATGATTATTGGGCAAGTTAATAAAAAAATTGTTGTTTTTTTAGCATTTAAAACCTTTATGGGTTGTTTGTAGTCATATTATTGGTTTATATGTCTATTTTTAAGACAAATAAGCTTAAGTTATTAAGTGAACAACGTTGTTAAGTACAAAATATATTTGTGATATTTGTAATTAAGTTTAGAGTAAAAAAATTTGAACTCTGCTAATGGAGTAGCCTTACGGTACCGAGATAAGCCCTTCAACCACATCATCTCCATATATCATTATATGATAATTGATTGATTGTGATTGAAGATTTTTTTCTACTTATGATAATTGGTTGATTTCCCTCATTTTAGTTGAATAAATGTAGGAAGAGGGAAATCTCACTGCCTGATTTATTCAAATGAAAAGAAAAAATATGACATGAGATAACAATCACAACCAAGTTGGCTAAAAAAAAAAAAAGACGCTCGCAATGTCTCGATAGACTGCGGAATTGATGAAAAAATGGGGCATAGCGTTCCACCTCCATCTGCTTTTTCGTGGGCGAGAAGTCTAGTATTGACATAAGAGTTTGGGCTATACTATAAGAATAACCCAAACTTTTTGAAAACCTGCAATCCCTAGCTAGCATGCATCCTTAAGCTTAAAGATCACAAGGTGTCTACATGAAATGTCGCTTCCACCTTAATCTAATTTCCTAACGTCGTTTCTGCAGTGCTGTGAGCAGTTTCGATACGAAGCTGCCCTGTTTCTTCAACTGACAAGTATGGCAGAATTGAGTATAAATTTATATATGATGAAAACTTATAAGGTCTCCAAATTTTACCTTAAGACTATTTACAAGAGCTTTGATCTTAGTGGTTGAGGCCACATTGCTCTTATGGTTCCTTTTATGCTTGTCTTTGGTGGTTTTGGGGATCGTCATAGACCTGAGAAACCTCGTTACGAAAAAGCTCCATTTGTCGAAACATGTTGGGGAACTCAAAGAGCTTTGCTTTCTTGTTCCATCAGTAGTTAAAGCCTGTCCAAGTATAGAAATTCCACAAGTCACCACCCTAGTAAAAATTAGGACATACTCCCTCCGTCCTGCGAAGCTTGAGCAATTTGTTTTCGACACGGGTTTTAAGGAGTCAATATTTTGTGAGTTAAGTGTGGTAGGTGAAAAAGTGAAAAGGGTGAATAAAGGAAAAAAAAATTGTTATACTATAAAGAAAGTGCTCTATGCTCAAGCTTCGTGGGACCACCCAAAAAGAAATACTGCTCAAGCTTCACGGGACGAAGGGAGTAATATTTATACATTTGATATAGAGTTACTATATCTAAATATCGATTTTGCTATTGTAAAGATAAAACTTAGCCGTAAGAGAAAAGTCCTTATTTTTGCAGTTGAGTTGTAAGGGAAAACGAGATTGACCTGGGATGGGGGATGAGATTGTGGTGCAGGTGGGCGAAGATGCCTTGCATGGTCAAGAAGCTCAGCTCTTCTGTTGTATCCTCGTACTACATTCCGATGATAACGCCGCCGCCCGCCTTGTTTCTCCCGCCGCGGTCTCTCCGCATAAACCACCACTACAACACCCTCCTCTCTACACCACTTCCTTGTCTACGCACCACATTCGGATTTTCATCAATTATCAACACCAATAAAATGCAGATATATTGCATAATTTATAAAATTATGATTCACAAGGGCTCAAAATAGAGATATACGAACAACGAAAATAAAAAAAATTCAAAAAATTCTGGAATTGACATATTTCAAATTCAAGAATCTGGCCTCATCAAAACTTCGCAATCGCATTTCTTGAAATTTGTGTGACACCCATGTTGCATTCTCAAGATTTTTCGAGAAGGCTCGAAAGAAGAAAATGTTTACTTACATGCAAATCAAATAACAAAAATGAGAGAGAGAGAGAGAGAAACCATTTTGCAGACGAGAAGGGTTGGCTGGTAGTATGAACACTTGAGTCATCAAATTAAAGTTACTCTTTCTTTAATATAAACAAGATAAAGAGACAAAGGTAGTTAGTTCATTGGATGGATCGAAATATTGAGTCTCATTGAATAAGGTAGAATGTCCAAACAAGAAAAATCAGATTTTCTACAATTTTAAGATTAAAAAAATGCGGACTTCCAAATGAAGAAGATTAGGAATTAAAAAGTATGCAGGCCAACCGTTCAATTTACTCATTACTCATCACCATTGCTAACTACCATATTTTGCCTCCATATGTCAGAATTGTGCATCTTAATAATTTTCTGCCATTTCGAGATGGGAAGATCTTAACTTTCATGTCCCGCTTAATGTCCTATCATCACTAAGATTTAGTTAGGTTTACAATTTAAATTAAAATTCACCTAATCTAATAAGGGTTTATAATTAAATTTTATATATTTAATTTGTACTCCTTTCGTCCATGAAATGTTGTCTTGGGGGCAGACACGGGTTTGTAAAAATTGTACTCCCTCCGTCCCAAACGAAATGTCATGTTTTCCTTTTTGGGCTGTCCCAAACGAAATGTTATGTTTCCTTTTTTGGCAATATACTCTCTCTCTACACTTAATATTTAAATAATTTTCACCAACCCACTTTATCTACTTTATACACATTTCTTAATCTACGTGTCGAAAAGAAATAGGTCATTTCGTTTGGGACGGAGGGAGTATTGTTAATTTATTGAGTAGAGAAAGAGGCTCATAAATGAAGAAAAGTGAAAAAAATAATTAAGTTAGTCAGTGAAAAATAAAGCCCACATGTTAGTGAGTGAAGAATGAGACCCACAAATTATTATTTAAAATATATTAGGATAACTTTTTGTGAACGGACCAAAGTGACAAATTAGAACAATATTTCGTAGGCAGAGGGAATAATATTTAGTTAAAAATAATTATTTTTGGTTGATTATTCTAAAATTAGGGCAAATCATTTATTTTTAATAAAACTTAATTAGGGTTCTCACTATACAACAATAAGTTTCTATTTTATGGTAAATATTTCTCAATTAGTGGTGTTAGAATACAATATTGATAACACTTGCTACAATTTGGCTTCATAGTCAACGAAATTTAAACGTACATTATATGCGTGGCGAGCTGTAGAGCGAATTGGTGGAAAAAGATTATTCGGTTGCAAATAGTCTACAACTGCTATGCGCATATACTACACTATTGTTTATTGTCTTTCATACTCTACGGTACTCAAACGTAGCTATTCACTATGATCCATACAAAGACTTATGTTTTCCGTTGTAATACATAGTCTACAGTGCTGACCATAGTTATTATTTACACAAATTCTACGGTTTAAATAAATAGACTGCAATTTTTAGCCAATGTTCTGATTAAAATATGTACTAATTAATTATTTAAAACCTGTAATCCAACGAGAACGAGATTAAAATACAATTGATTCCATTGCATTCAAAATTTAAATATTTGTAACAAGTAGCTACACAAACTTCATACCTAAAATCAACCAAAATAATAAGTTAAATACAATAACATTTGATAATTAGCTTTTTGCATTCATTATATCTAACTACCCAGATTAAATTTCAGTCTAATAATTGACAACTGAAAACAGAACATACAAGTCTTGTCAACATCAACATATGTTCCAGTTTTAGGAAGCATTATTAGGATGCATGGGGGACTGAATGTATTTCGAGACTGATATTTAAGCTCAATGAGAGTTCAAACCTCAGACAAGTTATTCTGCATTTTCAAACTGATTAACAAATGAGGAGGTTTGCATACGTCGGGACGCCTGAGGTATGCTCCCATGCTTCTTCGAAGAAACTCTAAACATGAGAACACGACTCGATTTGTAGCTCCAATTGATCTTTATACAACATTGATGATGATGACCAGTAAATGTACAAACAAGCGACCAGATTCTATCGGATCGAGTAAGGCTTCAAAGCATCTTATCGCAACCTCTGCTGCCGAGTATACTCCCAAAGTGCAAGGGCGCCACTGACATGGACATTAAGGGACCTAACAATACCTAATTGTGGGATCTCGATGCAAGCATCCAACATGTGGATTATCTCCACAGGTATTCCTTCCTTCTCATGACCCAGAACTAATACCTGCAAAAAATGTAATGACGAATCATGACCTTTTCATACATAAATAATATTAATAATAAAACGAATCTGATATAGCATGGTCATCAATAATGCTGGAATAACTTTCAGACAAGAGAAACCAACATCTTCAAAAAAAATAAGGCTTCCACTATTCCTGCACTATCTTCCTTAAGATCCCCATTCCACAGAAAAACCATAAAAATGACAGATTTTGTTTAATAAGCAAAGGAATCCCAAAGATTCCCTATCATACAATGCAGGTAAAAGAATTAAAACACAAGGATAACCATTACGATAGGGGTGATAGCTCTATGCCTAATCCGCGATAAACTTATATCAGGACGAAAATAAAATATCAGCTTCTGGATTTTCCTTCTTACATCCATTGTAAAAGCATAAAATAATTACAAAACCAGCTAATCCAATTCAAACGAACCATGCACAACAGTCTGTTATAACTCAGTTGACGTGGTGTGTTAGTGGGGGATTGAATATATAAAAGGGTGATATTTGCTACATAAACATTTTAACTTTCTTCCAAGCCAGATAAATGGATAAATAATATAGATGTAAAAATAATGTGTAATCTGTAAGTCATACACCAGGTGCATCTAAGCCTTCCCCTACAAATAGCACAGAGAATTCCCAGTAATATCTTCCAAAGATTGTTTTATTTATTTTTAAATAAATAAAAGAAACTTAGAATGCAATGGGATCCTACACAGATGCTAGAGCAAATATATGCATTTAGTTAGTACATAATAAACAGACCTATTTGAACAACCATACTAATCAAGCCAGTGTGAGAATGACTTACTGTCTTTGCAGGGAAATTGTACTGGTCCAACGGTATGCTATTTGCAGTTTGCTCCAGACCTAGGATAGCAAAACCTTGTTGTTTCTTTTTCTCCAAGAATATTTTCATACTTTCCACTGGGACTTCCACAATGGGAACCCACTTATCAGCTGTTACACTGATATTTGATAAGGAAAGGTGTCTCAGTGCCATTTACAAATGCTAATAAATGAATATATGAAAATTAGGAAATTTGATTTCTTTAGTTTAGATTATAGGGATTGTGAAGAAATTATTTTTAATAGTATCATAAAATTTATTTTTGCAATATTTGATGGCTAGGGAACTACATCACCCAAAATCTAGTCATGTATAATACTATAGAAGTCCAATTTAAAACGTGATAGTAATATTTATTGCAACCCCTCGAGATATATAAATGTAAAGCCCATAACAAAATTGCAGTGAAAACGATAATAATGTGATAAAATTGACAGTTCATAGTGCAATCATGATTCACAAACAGACAGGAGAGATAAGAAACATATTAAATATTAGAAGCTTTACAAGAACATAGTAAACTAGACAGAATGTTTTCTATCTGCTCAAGAAATTTCATTCCGGTAGAGTATTACAGAATGTTTCACAGAATGTTTTCTATCTGCTCCAGACCTATGGATGGCTTTTCTAAAAAGGCCATTATAATCATATTAATCAATGAATGAATCTTAATGGTCAAATACAAGGACTATGGTCCTGTGGACTTATAAGTTAAGTACGTCCCCAAAAAGTCATGAGTAGGGAAAACATAAATTTTTCAAACTAAAGATCACATTCGAACCACCAAAGAGAGATTAACAAATGGGCATCCATATCCACAAAGGTCCCAAAAGACAATTAATGGGAAGGCTGAAGAGACTTTTTGAATGGCTTATAAAAGCTAATTTAGTTAACAACATTCATAAGAAACACATAAAAGATGCGGAGGTCAAATTTATCATAACCTGATAAGTTGAAACTGCTTGTCATTTAGTACATTCTTATTTGCAATAACTAGTCCGGCTGCTCTAAATACCTGGAATCAATAAGACTGTCATTTATTGAACACGATGGAGATGTACTAAAGAGAAAATTTACTAAGCAAGTCAAAGCAAAATGTCAATCATGTATGGATGCGAGCATGAGTAAGCAGACAAAGTATGTCTAACTAACCTCACATGTTCGTGCCAATCCAGCCAAATTAGGAATCCGATCTATAAGGGATGCTTGAAGGATAATTTGTTGCCTGCTTCCCTTTAACTTCTCATCTATCACTCCCCTATTATTTAGCAACTGATCAAGAAGATTATCTTCATTTTCCATGTCTGCATTTCATGATTCAGGAAAATCATGTTATATATCTTAATAAAAAAATCTGCTAAGGGAACACTAGCAATGTCTTTAAAGTTTAAAGAGATATTGGTACGAATATTTCGAAGGAGGTTAGTTTGCAATCGACTAGTGGATTTGTGATTTTGAAAACTGAAAGTCACTGGTTTGAAAATGAGAATAAGTTGACAGATCGTACCTTTTAATTTTTATAGTGGCCAAACACTGAATTTGTGGTTAGAAATGAATAATATATATAAGTGTTTAGATCCCATTGAAATGATTATGGATGCTTAAAAAATAGAAAATTTAGGGTTTTAAGAAATAATGGCAGCAGACCCCATCTACAATGTCGAAATTTTCAACAATTGATCAAACAAATATGATTTGAATGCTTTACATGGTGGAAAACTGGAAAAGTTCCTTTGGAAACGAAGGTCTTAAGTGAATATGGAACCAACCACTTTAATAAAATGCTAGGCTCATTTTTTATCTAAAACGAATAATAAGTCTTAAAATGAAACCCATCAACAAAATGGGATTAAAGAACAGAAAAATACACACATTCATATTCAGTTGAAACTGTAAACGTCCAATGTGACTATTTATATGGATGTGACTACTTATTAGGGTGATGCATCATCAGTAAGTTGGCAACACTGAAACAATGACATGAAACAATATTTTCTAATTAGACATAGTGAGTCTACGTGTTACAATATACGAGGGGTTAAAAGAAAATATAGAATTGCAAATGAAGATATAAATTCTACAAATGTTTATGAGTGGAAATAAATAGTTGAAATTAGGTATTTTTACACTGAAATAGAGATTAAAACAAACATTTATGTAAATTATAAAATAATATAAGAGGTGAATGGTTTTGGCATAGGACTTGAAAGATTTCTGGAATTAAATGCAAGAGCAGCACATAACAAGTTATTCATGTTCACTTACCTAATAAAGATCCATGAGATGTTCTATTAGCCAAGAAAGATGCTGAGCCCGTTTCTAGCTGTTCATTCTTGGAAAGGCAAATTTTTCTTTGGAAGTCATATAGTAATTCTTTCCCTAGCTGGTTTGTGGAATGACCTCCATTGTAATTTAATGTTTCATTACATTTACGACCTTCATCTATACAGATGCTATCACTCTGGATAGCAGCTGCATCTTTAGCCATAGATGACCTAAGATCTTCCCTTGTTTCCTGTAATGATTAATTATAAGCTTAAGCCACAAACC
Organism: Salvia miltiorrhiza; assembly: GCF_028751815.1. Taxonomy (NCBI): domain Eukaryota; kingdom Viridiplantae; phylum Streptophyta; class Magnoliopsida; order Lamiales; family Lamiaceae; genus Salvia; species Salvia miltiorrhiza. Next base: position 47,916,971 of record NC_080393.1, on the reverse strand, counting down.
TACAAGAAAATGAGCAATGAAGTAGCTGGTTGCTTACATTCAAAAAGTCAATAACTCGTTCCATAAGTGTAGCCGGAACGCATTCAAATTCTTGCTCCTACAAAAATATCAACAATATGGAGGGTTTAGAAATGAGGAAGAAATGGCCAGATGGAATACTTGGAAATGATAAAAACAGTTAACCATATAACAAGGATGTAAATGAGTAGAGCTATGGACAAGATACTCGAATTTGTTCTTTATAAGCTTGTTTACTGGGTTCATTCACATAAATGTATCAAGCTTGAACTCGATATCAGTCGGCCTATTAGTTTGTGAGCAACCTCGCATGTAGTCAAAAGAGTTCGGAAATTTAAATTTGACATTTACCTTACATTTTTTTAATTTAATTGCTGATAAGTATATAATATATTATTAATCTTATTATTACAAGAAATAGTAGATTTTGGTAGTTCTATCACATTTTTTAGCATAGAATAAATTATTTGTTAAAGGAAATGATATTATTTAAATAGACAATTATATAGCGCATTTGGACTTTTTTGATTAAGTTGGATTCCAATTAGCACATGAGCCTTGAATGTGTTCAGCAAATTAAGCTTGAGTTCAACTTGATAATAAAAAGTCAAGTTTGAGATTGACTCGGTTTGGCTTATTAACAAGCCTAACTGAAGAAATATATCAGATTGTTAAATCAAATGACAAAAACATAATGTTGGGGAAATTTTCTGTATATCATCTTATTGATCAAAGAACTTATATATACACAAGAGTCCTAACTAAACTAGAAAAGCACTATCTTGTTCTATAAGATATACCAATATACAAATCTATATCTCATACCAATTTGGATGTATATGCAAAACCATTCTCATTATCATAGTGGGACTTCCTAAAAAGGAGTTCCCAATGGATACTTTGAAGCAAATAATAAAGTATATACTTCGATCAGATTACCTCCTCTAGGGAGAGCTATTGCTTGTTAGAAATTGTTTATTTTCCTATACAACGGAGAAAACATTATCCTAAAATACACGAGTATGTGGTTGGCGTGCAACCATAAAAAAGGAATTAAATTCATATTATTCTAATAAGCCAGTGAGTGACCTAACCTAGATCGAATTGTCGTAGATTTGGAAGACTAAAATCAAATAAAATCTTGTCTTTTCGAAATAAAGAAATAAATCTCCCAACTCTAGCAGGGAATTGAATTCCAACATCAATTGACAAATAAAACAAATGTCCCAGCTCTAGCAATTTGTATCGCTAGTCACTAGTTTCTTTTTGTTAAAAAAGTTAAATGGCATCCAAACGGCGCTATACTATAGGCAATCATCAGAACGTAAGAGATGAAGGCTTACATTGGAAAGGATATACGAGTACGAATAAAAAAGTTTCTACTTGTTCATAGAAAATGTCTTGTTTACTTTAATGGCAAGGCCCTTGATAATTTCTATCATTTGAGCTAGTTTTGATTCATATCCCATTGAAAGGGCGAGATTAGAAAAATCCTAATCTTAAGGACAAAATACTCAATCATGTATTTTATCAATCACGCAAAGTAAACGACCCCTAAAAGAAAGAGCAGAAAATGTTAATCACAACTGACCTCCACCGCCACCCTGTTAGTAAAAATCCCAGCTGGAGATACAGACTTAATTGGATCAAAAGAATCAAGATAACTGTTCATGGAAACTCTTAACCTGCATTGATAATTGATAAAGATCACAAATAAAGAAAGAATCACAGTATATCCAACCTTCAATACCAAGAAGAAAAACACAGCAGTACCAAGTTTAGACTTGCTCATGTCCAGACTTAAACAATACAAAGAATCAATATTGTGCAGGGCGAAACCTGCTGTATTTAATACAGATAATACAAAATTAGGCCCTTTGAATTGGACTTTTCTACTAAAAATTTACAATAAGTACCAACCCCTGTTTACTTATTTTCCCTATCTGGCAACTGTTACAAAGTATAACAAACTCTACTTGTCACTCCATCGAACACATATTGACTAAGTATGGACCTTCAACTTTAAACACCAGTGAGAGAAAGTCCCACCTAAAGTGGTCCGTAGGAAATTACAGCACACATGACAGGAACTTAGAGGAATTCTGTTAGACTGTTGCTAAACGCAATTATAGATTAATTCCAGCAGCCTACAATTTAAAGTTTCCTAATCAGACAGAATAAACCAACAATACACTAGCGGGAGACAGACCGACTCCGATATATAAGAGAGACCTTGTGGTAGTAGCAATAATAGGCAACTCGGACCTCACCTTGATAAAAGAAACTCCAAGAATCGCATAATATGATGAACTTACCGTGTACAATCTGAGTTGTGCTCCAAATAGTATCTCAAATCGACAAAGCACCTTCCTTCCAAGGACATGGAAGAGCAGGCAGCAGGATTTGAATCAGGAAACATTTTTTCAAGAACATGATACACCAATATCTGCAATTTAATACAAATGATAAAATACAATATTCTGAGGTCCACATAAAGAAAGTAAGAAACATTCTCCATTTTATGAAGAGTGACCTGTGTAAATCCACGTAAAGTGTGATGATGAGATGTCAGCAATGGAACTATAGGGGGAAGCAGCTCATCTAGGTGCCCAAACTGAGTCTTTTCCCCATGAAGAATGACATTAGCTGCTATAAAAATATATGATGACAAAGCCTGCATTAATAAGCACTGTATAGGTAAGAGCTTTGGAGCCATCAACAGTGTTGCCTACTATAGGTAATACATAAGATTTCAAATAATTCTACAAATAATGGAAGCTCAATAAAGATGACATGAGCACGGATCTTATCCAACAAAGGATCCTAGAAACAACGGCAAGAGACACTTATCAAGAATCATACTTTTTGAAACCCTAGTACCACCTGAAATAAGTGGATTGCATACAACAATATAGGACAACAATATAGGTTGAGAGTCAAGACTTGGACTAAATTCTTCATTCTTTTTAGTTATGTTGATGATCTGCTGCACAGTACTTTTCTGCTATACAGAATACAGTTCAGCTCCAAGGCAGATAAAGGACATAACATGATTACATAGACCTTTCTTGGAGGATGGTGCTACTGATATTAAGTGGTGGACCATACAATAGCTAAGTAACAAGCAAAAAGCTATGGCTCAAGGAATGTCAAGCCTTTTTGCATATCAATTGTCAGATTGATGCCATATGAAATATTTATTCTTAGCCTTAGTAGGAAACAAATTTACTAGCAGTGTATAAGGAGAAAAAGATATGAGTCGCTGCTGCTAATCCTTTACTCCATAATATAGACAGTTCTGGAACTTTGAACTTCAAAACAAAGGATATAATGTGGAATAGTTCTTTTTAATCTTCAGTGAAGGATATCCATAGATTGTTCCTTCGCGGAACAAACCAAAAGAATACTAAGATACATGTCAGATTACTAAAAGGTCGTTTTCGGAAAAGAGCATAAAACAGGCAGTAGTTCCATTCAACTGCATCTTCTAAGTACTTATAATTGGTAAGCAATTTGGTAAGATACTATAGGTTCTGTCAAAATATCATCTGTTTATGCCATGGCCTACTAATATCTTATTGCTCGTTCAAATTCATAAGGATTCAAGTATCCAGAATCACATTAAAAGTAGAGAAAGCCCTCCATCCCACCAACATCGGTAGGCTTCTTTCGTATACATTTAAGTTCATGTACAAGAAAATCTTAAAAGCATAAACAATAAGCTTTCATGATGCAAGGAGATGTGGGTTGGGACAGTTGGAATAATCATAATCCACCAGCCCTGCAAAGGGGCTAGGCAGACTGCAACTTGGTGACCCAAACTCGCATCTCTAGTCTTAATAAACCAGAACCAGTGAGTCTCGGATATTTTAAAAAAAAAACATCATTGCATCAGAGCCAGCCAAACAAAATGTCCTCTAACTTAATCCTATGCCACCCATTTACTGAAAATTTCCATGTAGCCCAAGCAAAAAGTCCTCCAACTGAATCCCATGCCACCTACTTTCTAAAATTTTCATGTACAAGGCTTCAGTACAAAAATCATAAGGTTAATATTAGTATAAAATGATACCCATTCATCATAACTAAAGATTTCATAAGATGTGGTTATTCAACAATAGAAGACACCTTGAATGGAGAAAGTAATGGTACTCAAACAGTAGCAAGACTTTCGGTATGAGCTCTAACAGAAGAAAAAAAAAGAAAGAAAGAAAGAAAGAAAATCTATAGCTAAATGAATTCCAATTAGTTGACTCTCTTGTATGCATGGTACTAGTAAATAGTGAGCTACAAAGACTTGCACAAACACTTAAACTACTCAATCTGAACAGTTGCAAGATGAAAATCATTGTAATGTAACCATTTACCTCATATTTATAGATGTCAGAAATATAAATACAGGACTCGTGCGTAAACCAATGTGTGAGACCAAGTATCTGGGACTCTTTGGCCATAATGATCTTGTGATGGCATATTTCATAATATAGAACATCAAAGCAATATCAAACTGAAAAACAGTTTTTATCTCACCTGAGGCCGCAAATCATAATTCCTTAGCAGAGGAACTAATTGTTGGCCAACCTGTAAAAATGAAGAAAAGGAAAAGGCCTAAGGACAGAAATTGAGCATAATCATCAGCAAACTATACATTTCTACACTATTTCAGTCACGAGTCACAACTATTTAAAATTCTCAAGGCTTCTGTGTTTGCATTGCCAACGGCATCTTCACAGTTGACTATTAAGCAAAACCTTAAAATCGTGTTTGCTTTACTCTAGTTTCACGGAAAATCCCCATTCCCAATCCCCATATCAACAATCTGATATCATCAGTACGTGGGACCTACCAATTACAAATAATTCTTCAATTCCAACCAAAAATTTAGAGGGACCCAATATAAAATTTTAAAGTAAAATAAGCCAAACATATTCTCATTGTCAAATCTATAAAGCTTGATTCTTATCACAAAAATAAAAAGTAGCCACAGCATCCTTACTTACCCATTAGGGCCGCAGAAGTTAATATAGAGGGAAGAAAATAACAAGGAGAAAGGTACTAGGCATAAAGAGAGAAGAAACTTATTTGTGCACTAATGACATTAATTTCTTTAAAGTATAAGAAGTTTCATCTAACATTTACAGAAGAGAAGAATTGGTCGAAGTGGAGAAGGAGCAGATAAGGTTATGTTCTCACCAGTGAAGGGAACTTCAAATATATATATATGCCAAAAGTTTCCAAGTACTGACGAACTGAGGGCAAGTTGTTCCTCTATAAAACACACGAGAAGAATATCAGAAGATCAGCAATCAAAACACAGAAAGACAGAGCCTGTGCACCAAGTGAAGCAATTTTCCTATTAGAAGCAAGAATAAAAGAGTAAAGAATACTTCTTCACCAAATCCAAGAATGCATGATCATATATTGGGATAAGTCCCATAATGATAAACCAAACCTTGTATCTGTCAATGCATAAAAGAAACTCAGGAACTAGGCAACCTTAATCCATTCTCACCCTTCATGGGACAATAGAATGAACAAGAGACATCCCTATGCTTCAGAACTAATACAGTGTATTTCCTTTTTCTTATTATTAGTTTAACACAGTGATAGACTGATAGGCCTAGGAACATGCACACTAGATTTGTATATTTACATGATTTAGAAATGGAAGTAACCAATAAGAAGTTCCACACGTTGACATACAAAATATTCAACTTAGTGAGGCAAAAATAATTTATCAAAGTCGGAGAGATGTCCCCTCGATGAGAATTCTCCTCCTGAGAATCTAAAACTAAATTCTCATGGATACATGTGAAAAGAATCTTTCTAGTCCTAGTTTAGTTACAAACTCATGTTCATGGGGATCTTAGAAGTGACAAAACTGAGAGCTAAGCATGAGTAGTGCTTGACTAAGGAAAGAGATTATAACAGGGGAAAGAAAGAGAGAAAAAGAAAAGAAAAAAGCTCTTACAAGACTGTCTGGCCCTACAAGTTACTATTTTCCAACCATGTATAACTCAACTAGAAAACCTATATCTCCTATTGTATAGATTCAAAAAAGAACACCAACTCTGTGCACAAGTCCTCAATCCAAGCAACAAATAGTTTTGGAAAATAAAGTAGTGTAGTGATCATAGGGAAATACTTGCCATTTCCACAGGTATTCTAGGTCAACAGCACAAGTATGTCACGCATATAAAGCTGATACCTGTGATAAAATATATGTATACAACAACACTCCAGATTTAACTTTAGGTATAAAGTTTATATTATCTACAGTTCCAATCATGGAAGTATGGAACCCATCACAAGGACCCTATCCTCTCATGTGAAAAGCAATTAGATTTAGAGCATGCAAGTAAAAAGTTTATTAAGACAGCTGAATAAAGAAAAGTCTGAATTGGAGAGAAATTACTCACTTGAATTGATGTGTGCAAGCTAAATGTCACTTCCTCAACAATATCTTGGTCAACGAAATGTGCCAATGCACATATCATCTGCCATGCACGAACCTTCCGCCTATGAATCTGCAAAGAGCAAAAAAAATGGAAAAGGAAAATCCTGTTCATTTTATTCGCCACCATCAAGCAAGAATTAAGATACTAAAAAAACTTAATTAGATTTTGAAATTCCATAAGTCTATTAAATGCATCCCAAGTATTTTTATCATGTATGTTTGAGAGCAACACTAGTAAATAGAGATGGATAAAGAAGAGAACAGGCCAGGAAAATTATATACATTGAGAAAATGAATCATAAAGAAAAAGATAAAAGTCTAGGAGCATCCGGATAGAAAATAAGGTCAAGAAAGTTCATAATTTCTCAAAGACATAACATTCAAGTTTGTTTCCACAAGGAACTTACGGCACTATACTTTTTATACAACTCCTTAGAGAGATCTTTTTCATTCACCTGCCAACAAATCAGATTCAGCAGTTGATGAGCACTTTGCCATATCCATATTCAAAAAGAGTGGAAAATAATAGTGATCTAGCACAAAATAACATATAAGTAAATAATGCTGTTAGAAAACAATACAGAAGATTCTATAGGATATTTTCTGAATACAACCAAAGCTGCAGGCATATAGAATAAAGGTTGTTCTTCACCTACTGCAAAAATAGAACAAAAAAATTAACGGAACAAATCCCTCATCTGTAGTTGAGATGACAACTATGTCAAAATCTTTGAAATCATGAACAATAAACCCAAATCATAACGAGAACTGAAAAGAAGACTATATTTAGAGCAAAGATAAAACTTCCGACAGAAGACCAGTGCCTCCCATCACACATTGAAACATGATGGGTTGGAGGGTTGCTTAACAACTATAAAACATACATACCACAGAGTTCAGGAGTTCAAGCAAAAACAATTTGCCAGATGCGATAATTGCAACCTTGTCTTCATTTCTAGAAGTACAATTGTCTGAATAAGCGATGTCCGCAAGTTTGGCAAATAACACGGCAACAGATACACGCGCATACAACTCTGTGTTGATAAACACCTGATCAGAAGAAGCATTATAGTTTTATTGAGTCAGAAATTCCAAAAATGTATTATTAAATCGAGATTTTATTAAAAGAAAATAAAAGAAAAACCTAAAAAAAACCGGTGATAGCACAACGATGCAGACAAAGGGCCGGGACTCATTAAATAGAAGCTCCACCCAACTTGAAAAGAATTATCCATGTTGTTAGAATGTCATTATCCCACGTCTATATTAGATTTACTTAGTTTAGCTAATACTCTTGTATATATACATGTAATCGTCCAATTAAATAGATACTATTTATTCCCACAATATTATGATCACACGTATCATATAACACATGTAATGTGGGATGCCCAACTAATCTTAAAAATTAAGAAGTAAATAGCAAATAAGTTTTAGATGATGGGCAGTTTGAAACCCTTGTAGCTTGAAATATGTCTTCTCATTGGACATCAAGAAAACAACTGCTAATGTAATCCAACTAAAGTTACAACAATCGCCATTGGGTTGCAGAAGCATTTATCAGCCTACATTCCTGAAGTCATCACCAAAATGGAACTGAAGCATTAACATTCATGAAAACTAGTCTTCTAAGGGCCATCACAATCTCTAGTTCACTCAACTATTTGTCTAGCCAAAACAGGACTATTGCTCAACCTAGTAGCAAGCCATATAGATGGAGGAACTTCAATTGTGATAGTGTCAAGGGTGGTCGTGCAAGTGAAGAACAAATTAATTGAAATCAACACAAAGTAACGTAATTGACCAAAATGAAAGATAATGAAGCCAGAACAAAGGAGGTTACGTCAGGAAAATCTTCTTCCAAAAGCTAAACAAATGATTCTGCATACCCTAACCTAACAAATAATTACAAGCACTCTTTAAATAATGCCTAATAATTATGGGATAAGACCGTGCAGTACTTAACTGGCCAAAATGGTATGCAAACAATATTTACATGAATAAAACAGCAACTAACAAAAGAAAATATATCCCATCACTCATCTAAAAGCTTAAGCTATGACAAAGGACTATTATTTAAATTAAACTTCTTCCCAAAATCCCATGAAAACAATATTGCTGATAATTTCTTAGAATACATATCAATTAACTTTACAAAGAGGCACGGTTTAAAAATGAATCATTCTCTTGCAGTTAAAAGTAAAAATGAAACATCAAAAGTAGATACATCAAATTTAGTAACTTACATTTGTTAACTCGGGGTCCAGGCTTCTCGATAACAATGATACCTCAGCCCTTGCATCATGATTTTCAGCCAGTTCAGCTTCAAAATCCTCATCAAAAGCAACTGTACAAAAAGCGATGTGATAAATAAATAAATCAAAAAATCAGATCTGTTCAAGAGTCAAGACACTATAGCTGTCACATAATGTTGTAGAAAAAGTATATTGGATAATTCTGCATTTTAATAATATAGCATACCAGAACCATAAAAAGTTAGCAACTTCAGCTCCTTAATATAGTATTGCAATGTATTCGGATAGGCTAGCCAAAGCCCACATAAATGTAATGCAGCAAGACGAATTGTCCGTGGACTTTTTGTGCCTTCCTCAAGAATTTTCTCAACAAACTGCAAAATTGATGATGGTTTGCATGAACATGTCAAACAAGAAAACAAACCTTATTTCAAGGGAGAGGGGGAGTATAACACATACCCACTTCATAGGTCCAGGGCCATCGTCAGATATATGCATGAACTGATCCCCAAATGCCGATTGATGCAAGATAGATGATAAAAGTGCAGCAATAGGAGCCACCCTCCTTTTATTGCAGCTGATATGCAATATCCATGAAGAATGAACCAAAAGCCACATCATCTACAAAGACAAAAGCATTTAATGGAAGTTAAACTATCCAACTCCGCCAAAATACTTTGAGATTATAGGGCTTACAAAGAAAAACTGAAACAGAGCTATATAATTTCACAAACTTCAGTAATTTTAGTATCTATCAGTGACAGGTGAGCTTTGGGGAACCCTCCAAACTTGCATTTTTAAATTTTTTTGGTTTATCATCCTTTTTGGTCAGACAGGTTCTTGTCAACTCATTAGTCATTACTGATGTTCTAGATCTAATAATGAAAACCCCTGCACATGGGTTGGAGGGACAGTAGCAGTAACATGACATCACAACTACTTTGCATTTATTCTCACAATGCAAAACTTGTAACCCTAGTAACTAGAAAATTTTAAAATACTAACTTATAAATCATTTTAAACTTCATTTCTCACACAATATCGGACCTTACAATCACCTCTCTTGGACACGCAAGACACTCCTTGCATTACTTCATCTGATCATCTCTAGGACAAAACCCAGGAAAACTCCATTTGGTTATTAGTTATTAATAGGCCAGGATGAGATAATTAATAACAGAAAGAAAAAAAACTCACAATCAGTTCATTGTTAAAGTTCGAATATCATTTGCAACTCTTCGAGCTCACGTGATGAAAGCCCAATAGCTAGCAACTACATGGTATTTGTTCTGGCTAATGATTGATTCAAGTTTCTAGGAAAGAGTTTACTATTACCCACTTATGAATCATTCAAACTCCCATTTCCACTCAATGCAGAACATCGCTAGGCAAAAGTTGATACCAAATGTTCACAAAACATTATTCAATATTCGTGCATGAATGGTTCTTAAGAATTTGCAGAGCTAATCGAAACTTTGACAAAAATTTAGCATAAAAATGATGAAACTAGGGAAACCATTGTTGAGAAGTTCCGGAATTGGCATGTATTTATCTCATGTGACAAGCACAAATAATTTTTTCTTAAAGTAACTGAACCACAGAGCTTACCTCGATAGATATTCCACCACAGAAAATTTTTGCTGAATCCTTTATCTGGGAAGCTAACAGTTCAATATTTAATCGAACACATCTGAGCATGGGTAAAACAGAAATCTCCCCCGCATTTTCTAGGCTGCAATCTCAGCCAAAAAAATGATGATGAGCATACAACAAAAAACGTACTGAAAACACCAAAGAAGCACAATGAAACTACAAATCATTGCCACCACTGATGCATTAAGAATATAGAACTTATAAAACTTAATCTTATTCATTTGTTTCACAAGAATGAAAAGGACTAAAGAAAATTAAAAGAGATAGTACCAATAATAATAATATTAAAATAACTATGGACAGAGACTTAAGGTGTTGATTATTTTGAAACATTTTCCCCTTAGCAAAACCTTGTAGCACTCCAATAGTTCCGAAAGATACAACTTCAAGATTTGGTAGATAAAGATAGAAGAATGGTTGAAAAGTTGAATTATGTTAAAGTGACACGTCCTGATGTTGTTTGTTAGTACATGATACCCACTTTAATCATTTTGAAGGCACTAGAGAACATTTTGTGCTTTCAAAAAGAGCACCTCAGCGTGAAATCGTGTATAGTAACCGTGGTCATGATAAGATCAAATGTTTTACAAAAGCTAATTGGGTAGGGTCAAAAGAGGATCAATGATCCATTTGAAGATAATATCTTTATTGAGGTAATAGATTTTGTGGAAAAAAAAGAAAAAAAATATGGTTTCACACTCAAGTGTATAGTTGAAATATAGACCCATGACCAAATTTGTGTGCAAGATAGTAAGGATTGGTCAATTTTTCAATGAAGTGGGTTTGAAGGTCTCAACACCAGATAAAATGTAGTGTGATAATCAAGTTGCACTTCACATTGCCTCTTAAGTCTTTCATGAGCAAACCAAACATATTGAGATTGACTGTCACTCTGTTCGTGAGAAGATTCAATGAAGATTGATCTCTACTACAAATACATAGAGTTGAAGACCAATTAGGAAACTTTTCCACAGAGGCTCCAAACGGAGTTAGGGTTATTTATTTTTGTAACAAGTTAGGTGTGATTAACATCTATGCTCCAACTTGTGGGGGAGTGCTAGAGATTTTATATATGGTTGAAGCAGTTTAGGCTTAAATATCATGTTTTCATTTCTTGGAATAGATTAGTCTTTCTTGTACGTATATACATACATAAATCAATAGGTGCATACACAAGCTATTCATTCTAACATATTCAAGCACATGATTTTATTAGAACTTAAAAGCAAAGTTCCCTTACTACAACAGTGTGGCATTATTACTCGTGAGTTTAGGATTCAGTAGGAAACCAATCAATCAAGTATTTAGCTATTTCCTTAATGAGGGGAGGCATGATTATCGTGCATTATTCATTGGCATGATTAGTTATATTATTAAGTGAAGCTAATTGATTAATTATACAGGAGATCAGGCAGACATGCTTTCCTTTCTGGCTAAATAGCCAGGCAGACCCTTTCTTTTTCCAAAAGGAAAGATCCCCTACACTGTCTATACATTACAAATTTCAATAAACCATATCCCTTTCTTTACAACGCCTCCAGAGCATGGAGAAACTCCCAGTTTTTTCATTTTAATTATCACGATTTAAGTCCCCGAAATATTCAAAAATCTCGTGCAGTATAGTTGTCCAAATATAATGGACCACGGTTGAGCAAAACCGTAGTCTTCAGTTTTTAGTTAGTCAGAGTCTTCAAACCCATCGTTAAATGTATATGACATGTAGGTAAGAGGCGTATCCATGTCCCAAAACATGTCCTGATTTGTGGATATGCCTCTTACCTACTGAAACCACATGTGATAGAGCCACTATTGGTGGATGAAAGTAATGCCTATTACTACTCCAAAGGAATAGCTTAAGGTGGCAGCCTGCAATCATCATTTAGTTTTCTCACCTTCCAACAAGATCGCCAAAAATATGTTCCACAATTGTGTTTGAGAAGAAAGATTTACACGTCTCCAATTGAACTCCATTGCGAAGTGCATTAATTGGTATCGACAAAAGAGATTCTGAACAACTCCACTGAAAAGCAAAAACATCATTACTCAATACTATGAATTGACTTGCACATTGTCAATGGTCAGGAACTTCTTACAATCATCAAAGAAAGTAAGAATATGAATGCATCTTATAGGGGTAAAACAATTACAGACTAGTGTGACATAAGTATACAATTACAGCTCAGCTATCAAAAGGATGCAACTGGTCCAGGGCCTCGAGGGTCGAGGCTCTACTGGGCCAAAATCATAGCCATTCTCAGATATCAAATGCTTAACAAAGCAAGTTCCTCTGCCTATTTAAAGACTCGGCGACATTTAAGGAACCCCACACCACATACATGAAAATAAATATGCACCAATTATTAGTAAAAGATAAAAAAAAAACAAAAAGAAAACAAATTTGAATTTGCAGTTCTCAAATCAAAGATAGACCTCTCTAGCTAAGCTGAGCTGTCTTCAGAAAGTCCAAAGAAGGATTCCTTGACTTAACCTATATGACTGAAAGCCGTTTAATGGAAAAATTCACAGATATCTGCTCTGTATATTTCAACTAGACCACAACTCACGGCAGAGGTACTGAAGGAATGATCACAACCAACGGCAGAGGCACTAAAGGAATGGGGCATCTGGTCTTCGCAATGAGCCATATGCTTTCTCAGAACAATATTGTGATGCCCCGCTCTTTTAAATACATATTAGATTAAATATGTGCATTAGTTATAAAATTCTTTTAATTATTTATGGTGATTATTTTGTTCAGATAATATTATTTCAGCAAAAGTCTGTATAAGAGATACAGAGCTGCGATTTAATATTCAGTCATGAATGAAACCAATAATTAAATTTATTGGTTTAACTATACGTTTGAGACTTTGTTTTACCAGTTTATTGATTTAATCAATATTATTAGAAAATTTAGATTTATAACCGATTTTATAAATCGTGTTATTTAAATCAAATTGCTAGAATTATAACTTGAGATCATATGCATAATAATTTTATTATTTCGCATTATATGAGTTAAGGTATTAAGTCGCGAATTAATTCCGACTTTCACGTATTAAATCTCAAGATTGAGGATTTAATTTATATAAATACGACGAGTATTTATTAAACGAGAATTGGAGAATTATTACAGGAACTAGGAGAAACTAGATCACGGCACTACACGTATGTCTCGATTTTTCATCCAACACATCAATTCCTACACTATTTCCTACACTATTTCCTACACTATTCCCTACACTATTCCCTACACTATTCCCTATACTATTCATCTTCCCCTCCAATACACCATTACTGCAGAAGGAGATTGTAAAGATTGCAGATAGTATATCTGAACTCCATCACACCCCAAAGTCTCCTGTAGGAGAAGAAAATCACGCCAATATCCACAATTTTCAAAAGCTTCAGCACGCCGAGAAAGAAATTTCACGGTAAGATCACAATTGTCAAAGGATGTAAATTTTCAACGATCAAATCTTCAAAAGTTGCAACTCCAGGTACCAAAATTTCCACCATTTTGATTCTGTTGTCTGCAGAAACTCCTCTATAAATTGAGGAGAGTTCTGCAGAAGGAAGAAGTGCAGCGAGCAAGAGAGAGTTTAGGAGATTTGTTTCTTTTACTTGCAAGAGCTCAAGTGAGCTCCCTTCGCCGGGCCATTTCTTCGTCGACCGGCCACTAGGCTCTGAACCGAGAACGTGTACTCGTTCCTCCATCTTTAGGCTACCAAACCCAACAATCGAAAGGCCGAAACCTTCTCTATATTTTCCCGACCAAAGGCCACAATATCCTTCGGAGGCCAACGTCGAATTCCCGACTTAGCCACCGGCCAACTTACGGCCTTCGTTTCTCACTATCCTTACGACGAAAAAGGATCGAGAAACCACCGTTGTGTAGCCTGATCTATCTCGCACGAGGAAAACTAAGTCGTAGACCTTCGCGGCTAAACCCCATCGCGGAACGACGACCAGAAAAAAAACCCCGGCGAACAACTTCCATTAGTGCTCACTTGGACAAGGGTAAGTTGACGCCCTTATTTCGATGCATTCCCGTTTCTATTATATTATGAGAAATTTCTGGGGTATAGATGGGAGTGTGATAAATATTCGTACAAAGTTTCATATCATTTGAACTTCGTTTACTACCCTTTTAAAATTCGAGAAGTCTACTGCCCGTATCTGCTAAAACTGTTGTGAGGCAGATGATTAGGTTAATTATTTCAGTAACCATATGTTGATATTTAGCTCTCAAATTTTTATTCTATGAAGATATATGTGTTAGCTATCTATGTATAAAATTTGAGCTCATTCAGGTAACGTTTGCTATTTTTCAAAAATCTGGACTTTCAGTTGGCAGAAACTGCCGAATCTGGTAGGCGATGGGAAAATCGCTATATCTCTTAAACTACTTGGAGTTTTTCAACATACTTTTTTTTAAATTAAACTAGACTCAAAGAGGTTTCTATTGATATAAAATTGGACTCCATACGAGTTCGGAGTAAAAGCAGTTTATTAGTTGAAGTTGAATATATACAGTTTTGTTGAGATGGAAATGATTCAAAATAATTCCTATTAAGGATTTTAAAGTTTTATTGTTGATAAAATATCACTTTTAGTTTATAAATGAGCTATTGAGATATATAAATATTCTGAGAAAGATTTCATGAGAACTTGTTGGTAAAATTATATTAGATGGAATAGTTGATAAATGAAATATTAAAGATTTATTAATTAAATGGTTAAAATATTAAAATTATTAGATCTTCTCGAAAATTTCTTTTTATAGTTAACTCCTTTTATTATTTTAAATATTTTTACAAATGTTCCTAAAATCTCACAATGAAATTTTCATCAGGAATTAATGTTTAGAATTTATTAATGACTTATTAGTTCTTTTAATAGTAGCAATATTTATATATTGATTGGCATTATTAAATGGGGAAAAGGAAAATATTTTATAAATTATTCTTTATTTATAATGGATAAATAAAGGAATAATATAAAATGGGCTTTCCTACATCCTCAAAGGTACATGAAGTATTTCGATAAAAGAAGAACGATTGTATATGAGTTAGATACAGTCGTTTAAGGAAATATGGGTAGTTAGAGAAATGAGTGAATAGTGATTCACTGCATTTGTTGTTATCTTTCCTATTATTCACTCGAACACATGTTTCGTGTTATCAAAGGTTCAAATAAACAAAAGCGCCTGAGTAACCTATCGCGCTAAGGAAAGAGAATCATTGTCTTAAGTAGCAAAACACTGCAATCAGGTAGGCATTACTTTCATATATATCAAATGAGTTTAACTGTTACGTTCAAGCAAGTTATTTCATGACAAAATCTTTAAATTGAAGTTATTTCAAGTATTGTCTTGCCATAAAATGTTTTAATTTCAGTATGATATCTATCTGATATGGCTTTGCCAGTTATCATGTAATCGAATTCGGGTCTTGAGCAGTTGATAGCTATCCTGCCTTGGCTAGTGTACACCAGTGACCGTGAGTCATCTAGCGGGTTGGCCGGTCAAGTGACCGTGAGAGGTGGCCACCTCTCCGGCATACAGATTCAGATATGATAGATTACAAAAGAACTTAGTCTGATCAGACGAACTTTAGAATCACAAATGAATTTAGTATGCTTAGGGCCTTTTTAAGTAAAAACCCTTGGTTATACTATTGAAATGGCATGACAATTTACATTTATTATGTATGTATATGATTTTCGGCATATGTCTACTGAGTACTTTGTACTCAGCCCTGCATGTATTTCTAAATGTGCAGGTTGAGCAGTGATGAGTGATGATGGGGTGTCGTGCGGAGCTTTGTCATATTTACTAAATAAACTCTTGGCGATACATGTCTTCATACATGTATCACGTTCTCATTTCCGCTGCGAACACTCAGTTATGATGCAGTTTATCCTATTATGTTGGATTGTCAAAATCAAGTTATTGTATAAACACTTAAATCGGATACTCATGACCGATTACTCGTTATTATCTATATATATGTGTGACTTATTCTCATATGATGTCTAAATCTTAATTTAATTCATTTATAATTATTTATCACCCCTTTCTGTCCCCTCTCCTAATTTCCCTTCCCTAGTCACGGTTTCCCGGCTTACCTATCCTTAGTTAAGTCCGGTCGTGACAGAATGGTATCAGAGCAGTTCGTTTGCTCTGAACCCAAGAGTTATCCCAAAATTTATTCTTTACTGAATACTAGTGTTAGAAAGGTCAGTTGACAAAAGCTCAGCACCTCATCACGACATCCTGCTCAACAGAGAAACAGAGGTAAATATTTATTAAATGTTGAGAAAGTTGTATTTTCAAATGTTTGTACAAGTGCTTAAATCTTATGCTATATGATTGAGTAGATTCCTTGATGAACTTAGATGCGTTAGAAATGTTTGATCACTCTTACAAAGAACATAGAAGCAAAACATATACATGAGTTTAGTTATCATTCATTACAGTTGAAATGAAAAACACAATAGAAGAAAGAAAATCAGGCGTCACTCGAGGATGTATAAAGATAGAGACATGACGGAGCGTGTCACTCATGATGATACGGGCATAGTCCGAATTGTTCAAACATATCAACTATTGCTTTACCCAATAAATTTATTTATTATATAGCTCGTAGTGACAAAAGTGCATTGAATGATTTACTATTTGTGCAATGAGTTGAATCTCTTTCAACCCTTAAAATTTCAATACATATGTAAGTATTGGGATTATGACTGCACGATCTAGGACTTGTGAATTATTAATTATGCATAAGTCAGAGATTAAGACCAATATTACTTATGATATGATCACGACTTGTGTTGTTAATACATGAGAGTAATTAGAAACCTACTGCTATAATAACTTATTATGAGTTTAATTATAGAACGTCATTCTTTCAAAGATGGCAAGAACACGACGCACCGCTAGAAAGCAAATGACGAGGCGACCAAGTCCTGAAAGTATCCTCAGGGAATACCGAACCTACACACGTTGTTGGAGAGATGACCTAGGAGAGTTCCTCGCCCATTATTATCGACTGTGGAAAGCTGCACATCCCCATGGAGCCACTGGTTATGACGGGATCATGCGCTTGATCTTATTACTTCCACCAGACTGGCAGGGATGGGCTACAGAGCTCGCAGGTGACTACGTACACACTGCAGAAGAGTCGTTTGATCCAGAAGGCGATTTTCCACGGTTCATCGCAGCAATTCACTACACCTATGATGCCTTTGGCAGAGCATTCAGGGGACCATATATGAGGCCAGGAGACCTTGCTCCTGTCGGAGTTCGTCCGGAAGAAAGGACCCCACTTATGCCTACTCAGGCTCCTATAACAGCAGATCCACCCATCCCAGTGCAGAGTGTTTCCCCACAACTGTCTGTTCTCGGTCGTCGATGCCGAAACGACTTCAAGGCCGGGACATCACGTCCAAAAACCCAAAGGAAAGAGACTCCACCACCCCAATCACCAGTCGGTACACCCCCGATACAGCCACCTCCACCAGGGGAAGAGGACCCCATTTACAGTGCGGCCATGAAACAATTAGAAGAAGTCTTGCGTCAAGCACGCGAACTTATTGATAAGGGCAAAGCCCTGGCATGCACTGACAACGATGAAGGTGAGATCTTGCGCCAGGCACTCAAGACTGCTGAAAAGGGGAAAGCTCCAGCCCACGATGACACTGGGGGAAGTAGGAAGAAAACTCCAGGCAAGGCGAGTTGGAAGCCACTACCTGCTCAGCCTTTTTCCCTTAAGAAGGGTGCTACGACCTCCGATGCAGGAACGCCCTGCAAGGATGTGGTGAAAATCCGACTTCTCGGTGGTCGTGTTCAGCTCGGGGCAGAGGGTGAGGAAACAGAGGACTACTACCTGGATATCGACTCCGAAGAGGATCCGGAGGAAGACCCAGAAGAGGATCCGGAGGAAGACCCAGAAGAGGATCCGGAGAAGAGCAAGTCTGCTAGCTCCCATGGATCGATAGTCTAGGGCAGTTGTATTTGCTTATATGATGTATCTCGAACTCGTGGGTTGTAATATTCATCTATCTAGGAAGTTGTTACTACAGGAACGGTAACTACCTATGGACCGTTCTATAACTCCATATTATTCGAAGAGGCCTCTAGGAGGCAGAATCTTTAAGTACTTATATATAAATTCACGCCTTCAGTAAATTCGTGTGTTAAGTACTTATTATATTTCGTTGATTTAAAAGTTTTGCATACGATATAGCTAGTACAAGGAATTGAAGAAGCAATGAACGAGTGTTAGAATACATCTACCATGTACTAATAAACATATTATATTGACTTATCAGAATGCCACCAAAGAGAGGACGTCCAAGAGGTGGGAGAAGAATCCCACAAAATGATGAAAGAGGTCCAGAACCAGGGCCAGAACCAGAAATAGCTCCACAACCAATACGGCCAGAACGTAGAATAGAGGAATTGTTTTTACGTCAAAACCCACCTGTATTCAGCGGTACAGGAGATCCAGCTGAGGCTGAAACTTGGGTGCGTGCAATCGAACGCATCTTCAACTTTCTGCGCTGCACCGACCAGGAACGTTTAACCTGTGTATCTTTCCAACTGACGGGATCGGCTGACTTCTGGTGGGAAGCCAGAATGAAGACAATGACAGCTGATCAACTAGAAAACCTCACCTGGGAGCAGTTCAAGATTGGGATATATGATAAATATATACCCAAAAGTTACCGAAAGAAGAAAGAGATGGAATTCTATAACCTGAAACAGGGGAGGATGACGGTTACACAGTATGATAGGATGTTTTGCGACATGTCCAGATATGCCCCAGAACTAGTTGATACAGACGAGAAAATGGCTGAAAAATTTTGTGCCGGTCTGAGGCATGAAATCAGGATGGCTTTGGCTAGTCATGGAGGGTTATCGTATACTGAATCCCTCAGTAGAGCTCTAGACATTGAGGCAGCAATGCCATGGGAAAGACCAGTGGCAACACCTATGCCACCACCCCCACAAGCCCAATCCCAGAACTACAAAGGGAAACGAAAATGGGAAGGCAATTACAATGGCCAAACTGAGAAGAAACCATGGCAGGGACAACCACCCCAGCAACAGGGCTTTGGAAGGCAAGTTGCTCCTAATCAGGCGGGGAACAACCAACAGAAAACTTCACCCTGCCCAAAGTGCAACAAAAACCATGGTGGAATCTGCAAGGCTGGCAGTGATAGTTGTTACATCTGTAACCAAAAGGGGCATTATGCAAATCGTTGCCCAAATAAGCAACACGGGATGAGCTTAAGGCCAAACCCACCATTCCAAGCCCCACATCTGAGAGCTATCCAAGCGCTACCCCAGCCACGTCATCTGCAATTGCCGCAGCCTCAACAATCACATCAACCACAGCTGCCACAACCACAGCCACGTCAGCAGCAACAAAAGATGCAACCGTATCACACAAGAGCCTATGCTATCAAACAGAACCAGCCCGAGAAAAACCAGGGAAACCTGGCAGGTATGGGCATGCTACTCAACACACCTGTTGTACTTCTGTTTGATACGGGTGCTTCACATTCTTTCATTGCAAGTGCATGTGTGGACACCCTAGGACTCAAAATAGAAAGATCTAATCAGGACATGAGTATCTCTTCACCAATAGGAGAAACAATGACAGTAACGCATGTTTGCTCGAACTTAGAATTGAACATAGGATCACTAGAGGTCATAGCAAACAACGTATATGTTATACCGATGTCAGACGTTGATATAATCCTAGGAATGGATTGGCTAGCTGAAAACTACGCTACAATCTTATGCAAGGAGCGGAAGATCTCTTTCAAATTTCCAGAAAAAAATGCTTGGAAATTTCACGGGACAAGAATGGGTAGGAGAATACCAATTATATCCACCCTACAAGCAAGAAAGATGATGAATAAGAAGGACTCTCAGGCATTCCTCGTGTACCTAAACGGGAAAGCTGAGACAAAAAGAGCAATTGAAGATGTGGATATCGTACGAGAATTCCGTGATGTGTTTCCAGAAGACTTGCCAGGATTGCCACCTAATAGGCAAGTGGAATTTACCATAGACTTAGAACCGGGAGCGGCGCCAGTATCAAAGGCACCGTATAGAATGGCTCCAAAAGAATTGGAGGAACTAAAAATTCAATTGCAGGAACTACTGGACCTAGGTTTCATCAGACCTAGTGTATCCCCATGGGGAGCACCAGTTTTGTTTGTCAAAAAGAAAGATGGCACCTTGAGAATGTGCATTGACTATAGAGAGCTGAACAAGCTAACACTCAAGAACAAATATCCTTTGCCAAGGATAGAGGATTTGTTTGACCAACTTAGGGGTGCGAGTGTATTTTCAAAAATCGACTTGAGATCTGGCTATCATCAACTGAAGGTCAGACAAGAAGATATACCCAAAACAGCTTTTCGAACAAGGTATGGCCACTACGAGTTCGTAGTTATGCCATTCGGGCTAACAAATGCACCAGCTGTATTCATGGATCTCATGAATAGGGTTTTTCACCCCTACTTGGACAAGTTCGTCTTAGTGTTCATAGATGACGTCCTCATCTACTCCAAAAATGAAGAAGAACATAAAGAGCATTTGAGGACCACTCTACAAACGCTAAGGAATGAACGACTCTACGCCAAATTCAGCAAATGCGAGTTTTGGCTGAGAGAAGTCACATTTTTAGGACACATCGTATCATCAGAAGGAATCAAGGTAGATCCTGCCAAAGTGGAAGCAGTACAAGAATGGAAGTCGCCAACAAATCCAAACGAGATCAGGAGTTTCTTAGGATTGGCTGGCTATTATCGAAGGTTTATTGAAGGATTTTCGAAAATAGCAAGGCCAATGACGCAACTGCTCAAGAAGGGGATCAAGTATACTTGGACGGACGAGTGTGAGGAGAGTTTCCAAAAACTCAAGAAGATGCTAACTACTGCGCCGGTTTTAGCAATCCCCGAACCAGACAAAGAATATGTAATCTACACGGATGCGTCCAAAAATGGACTAGGTTGCGTGTTGATGCAAGATGGCAAGGTAATAGCATATGCATCACGACAACTTAGACCTCATGAGTTGAATTATCCGACTCATGATCTGGAACTAGCTGCAGTAGTACATGCATTAAAAATCTGGAGACATCACCTATATGGAGTTAGGTGTGAGATTTTTACTGATCACAAAAGTCTGAAGTACTTTTTCGAGCAAAAAGATCTAAACATGAGACAAAGGAGATGGCTCGAATTAGTAAAGGACTATGACTGTGGTATTAACTACCACCCAGGCAAGGCTAATGTAGTAGCCGACGCATTAAGCCGAAAAGTCTCGTCAAAATTAGGACATCTTCTCACGAGAGAAGTTGAGCTTATAAAAGAATTTGACAAGATGAAGATAGAAGTGATTAAACCACCTGGAACTATAGCAGGCGTTGTTGAGAC
Organism: Salvia miltiorrhiza; assembly: GCF_028751815.1. Classification (NCBI taxonomy): domain Eukaryota; kingdom Viridiplantae; phylum Streptophyta; class Magnoliopsida; order Lamiales; family Lamiaceae; genus Salvia; species Salvia miltiorrhiza. Next base: position 47,895,131 of record NC_080393.1, on the reverse strand, counting down.
AATACCTAGTTTAAGAAAAATGGTGCTAGAAGCACAAAGAAAGGATGAGAAGATGGAAAAATTACGGGAAAAGATAAGATTAGGAGATCTCAAAGATTTCCAAGAAGCACCAGACAATGCCATACTCTTTGAAGGAAGGATATGCATTCCTCAAGATGAAGAACTTAAGAATAAAATCTTGAGCGAAGCCCATGATACCCCTTATACTGCCCACCCGGGAAGTACTAAGATGTATCAAGATCTAAAAGAGAATTTCTGGTGGGAAGGAATGAAACGAGATGTAGCCTCGTTTGTTGAACGATGTCTTGCTTGCCAGCAAGTGAAAGCCTTACACCAAAGGCCTTACGGGGAACTACAACCCTTGGAGATACCAGAATGGAAATGGGATGATATAGCAATGGACTTCGTCACAGGATTGCCAAGATCCAAGCGAGGTAACACGGCTATATGGGTCATTGTGGACAGACTTACGAAGTGTGCGCACTTTATACCAATCCCAATCACCCATGGATCCGACAAGTTAGCTCAACTTTATGTTAGAGAAATTGTGCGTTTGCACGGAGTGCCAAAGTCAATTACATCGGACAGAGATTCCAAGTTCACATCCAGATTCTGGATCAGTTTACAAAAAGAACTGGGCACAAGATTGAATTTTAGTACAGCTTTTCACCCACAGACAGATGGTCAGTCTGAAAGAACGATTCAAACATTGGAGGATATGCTGAGGACAGTAGTGCTAGACCAGGGTGAAAACTGGGAGCACATTTTGCCACTCATCGAGTTTGCATATAATAATAGTCACCAAGCGACTATCGCTATGGCACCCTACGAAGCACTGTATGGGAGAAAGTGTAGATCGCCACTTTATTGGGATGAAGTGGGTGAGAGAAAAATCCTAGGGCCAGACACAATAGGTGAAATGATTGAAATCGTTCGCCAAATCCGACAGAGGATTAAGGAGGCCCAGGATAGACAAAAGTCATATGCTGATAAACGCCGAACTGACTTACAATTTGAGAATGGAGAAAAAGTCTTTCTGAAAGTTTCTCCATCAAAAGGGATCATTAGGTTCGGAGTTAAAGGGAAACTTAGACCCCGATTTATAGGACCCTATGAGATCCGACAAAGAATAGGCCCAGTGGCTTACAGGCTGGCATTACCGCCAAGCCTAGGAAATGTCCATAATGTTTTCCACGTATCACAACTTAGGAAGTACGTTTTCGATCCAAAGCACGTGATACACCAAAATGAGATGATCCTTAATCCAGACCTGAGCTATGAAGAAAGACCCGAAGCGATTTTAGATAAAAAGGTGCAACAACTCCGAAATAAATCAATCACCTCAGTGAAAGTTCTTTGGAGGCACCATGGACAAGAAGAAGCTACGTGGGAGCTCGAAGACAAGATGAAAGAAAAATATCCAGAGTTGTTTAACGAAGGTATGCAAATTTCGGGACGAAATTTATTTTAAGGGGGGTAGTATGTGATGCCCCGCTCTTTTAAATACATATTAGATTAAATATGTGCATTAGTTATAAAATTCTTTTAATTATTTATGGTGATTATTTTGTTCAGATAATATTATTTCAGCAAAAGTCTGTATAAGAGATACAGAGCTGCGATTTAATATTCAGTCATGAATGAAACCAATAATTAAATTTATTGGTTTAACTATACGTTTGAGACTTTGTTTTACCAGTTTATTGATTTAATCAATATTATTAGAAAATTTAGATTTATAACCGATTTTATAAATCGTGTTATTTAAATCAAATTGCTAGAATTATAACTTGAGATCATATGCATAATAATTTTATTATTTCGCATTATATGAGTTAAGGTATTAAGTCGCGAATTAATTCCGACTTTCACGTATTAAATCTCAAGATTGAGGATTTAATTTATATAAATACGACGAGTATTTATTAAACGAGAATTGGAGAATTATTACAGGAACTAGGAGAAACTAGATCACGGCACTACACGTATGTCTCGATTTTTCATCCAACACATCAATTCCTACACTATTTCCTACACTATTCCCTACACTATTCCCTACACTATTCCCTATACTATTCATCTTCCCCTCCAATACACCATTACTGCAGAAGGAGATTGTAAAGATTGCAGATAGTATATCTGAACTCCATCACACCCCAAAGTCTCCTGTAGGAGAAGAAAATCACGCCAATATCCACAATTTTCAAAAGCTTCAGCACGCCGAGAAAGAAATTTCACGGTAAGATCACAATTGTCAAAGGATGTAAATTTTCAACGATCAAATCTTCAAAAGTTGCAACTCCAGGTACCAAAATTTCCACCATTTTGATTCTGTTGTCTGCAGAAACTCCTCTATAAATTGAGGAGAGTTCTGCAGAAGGAAGAAGTGCAGCGAGCAAGAGAGAGTTTAGGAGATTTGTTTCTTTTACTTGCAAGAGCTCAAGTGAGCTCCCTTCGCCGGGCCATTTCTTCGTCGACCGGCCACTAGGCTCTGAACCGAGAACGTGTACTCGTTCCTCCATCTTTAGGCTACCAAACCCAACAATCGAAAGGCCGAAACCTTCTCTATATTTTCCCGACCAAAGGCCACAATATCCTTCGGAGGCCAACGTCGAATTCCCGACTTAGCCACCGGCCAACTTACGGCCTTCGTTTCTCACTATCCTTACGACGAAAAAGGATCGAGAAACCACCGTTGTGTAGCCTGATCTATCTCGCACGAGGAAAACTAAGTCGTAGACCTTCGCGGCTAAACCCCATCGCGGAACGACGACCAGAAAAAAAACCCCGGCGAACAACTTCCATTAGTGCTCACTTGGACAAGGGTAAGTTGACGCCCTTATTTCGATGCATTCCCGTTTCTATTATATTATGAGAAATTTCTGGGGTATAGATGGGAGTGTGATAAATATTCGTACAAAGTTTCATATCATTTGAACTTCGTTTACTACCCTTTTAAAATTCGAGAAGTCTACTGCCCGTATCTGCTAAAACTGTTGTGAGGCAGATGATTAGGTTAATTATTTCAGTAACCATATGTTGATATTTAGCTCTCAAATTTTTATTCTATGAAGATATATGTGTTAGCTATCTATGTATAAAATTTGAGCTCATTCAGGTAACGTTTGCTATTTTTCAAAAATCTGGACTTTCAGTTGGCAGAAACTGCCGAATCTGGTAGGCGATGGGAAAATCGCTATATCTCTTAAACTACTTGGAGTTTTTCAACATACTTTTTTTTAAATTAAACTAGACTCAAAGAGGTTTCTATTGATATAAAATTGGACTCCATACGAGTTCGGAGTAAAAGCAGTTTATTAGTTGAAGTTGAATATATACAGTTTTGTTGAGATGGAAATGATTCAAAATAATTCCTATTAAGGATTTTAAAGTTTTATTGTTGATAAAATATCACTTTTAGTTTATAAATGAGCTATTGAGATATATAAATATTCTGAGAAAGATTTCATGAGAACTTGTTGGTAAAATTATATTAGATGGAATAGTTGATAAATGAAATATTAAAGATTTATTAATTAAATGGTTAAAATATTAAAATTATTAGATCTTCTCGAAAATTTCTTTTTATAGTTAACTCCTTTTATTATTTTAAATATTTTTACAAATGTTCCTAAAATCTCACAATGAAATTTTCATCAGGAATTAATGTTTAGAATTTATTAATGACTTATTAGTTCTTTTAATAGTAGCAATATTTATATATTGATTGGCATTATTAAATGGGGAAAAGGAAAATATTTTATAAATTATTCTTTATTTATAATGGATAAATAAAGGAATAATATAAAATGGGCTTTCCTACATCCTCAAAGGTACATGAAGTATTTCGATAAAAGAAGAACGATTGTATATGAGTTAGATACAGTCGTTTAAGGAAATATGGGTAGTTAGAGAAATGAGTGAATAGTGATTCACTGCATTTGTTGTTATCTTTCCTATTATTCACTCGAACACATGTTTCGTGTTATCAAAGGTTCAAATAAACAAAAGCGCCTGAGTAACCTATCGCGCTAAGGAAAGAGAATCATTGTCTTAAGTAGCAAAACACTGCAATCAGGTAGGCATTACTTTCATATATATCAAATGAGTTTAACTGTTACGTTCAAGCAAGTTATTTCATGACAAAATCTTTAAATTGAAGTTATTTCAAGTATTGTCTTGCCATAAAATGTTTTAATTTCAGTATGATATCTATCTGATATGGCTTTGCCAGTTATCATGTAATCGAATTCGGGTCTTGAGCAGTTGATAGCTATCCTGCCTTGGCTAGTGTACACCAGTGACCGTGAGTCATCTAGCGGGTTGGCCGGTCAAGTGACCGTGAGAGGTGGCCACCTCTCCGGCATACAGATTCAGATATGATAGATTACAAAAGAACTTAGTCTGATCAGACGAACTTTAGAATCACAAATGAATTTAGTATGCTTAGGGCCTTTTTAAGTAAAAACCCTTGGTTATACTATTGAAATGGCATGACAATTTACATTTATTATGTATGTATATGATTTTCGGCATATGTCTACTGAGTACTTTGTACTCAGCCCTGCATGTATTTCTAAATGTGCAGGTTGAGCAGTGATGAGTGATGATGGGGTGTCGTGCGGAGCTTTGTCATATTTACTAAATAAACTCTTGGCGATACATGTCTTCATACATGTATCACGTTCTCATTTCCGCTGCGAACACTCAGTTATGATGCAGTTTATCCTATTATGTTGGATTGTCAAAATCAAGTTATTGTATAAACACTTAAATCGGATACTCATGACCGATTACTCGTTATTATCTATATATATGTGTGACTTATTCTCATATGATGTCTAAATCTTAATTTAATTCATTTATAATTATTTATCACCCCTTTCTGTCCCCTCTCCTAATTTCCCTTCCCTAGTCACGGTTTCCCGGCTTACCTATCCTTAGTTAAGTCCGGTCGTGACAAATATAGCCACCCTAGTTAAAATCCACAAGGCCCCTCAATTCTTTTGTAATTCATATATGTCTGTGAAGTTAATTTGTAAATTCAAGTAGATATTAAACTTGCATATAATTTTATTTGTTTGCCAAAAAGTCTTCACCTTAGCTATTTTTTTTTTTTTGTGACCAAAATTCTTCTGAATGATTTTATTTTATTTAGCATTACATAATCATATATAATAATATAAATTCAAAAGAAAACGAAAAAATACTAATTTAATCATGACTCTAAGAAATGACTATCCTTATTTTTATTTAAGAAATCAAAAAACAACAATTACAATGGGAGCATTCCTTTCTCTGCATTTAATTTAGCTTGCTACTTGCACTTACTACTGTAGAGGCACACCAATGACACCATTCATAAATACCAGACAAAAAGATCAAGATTCGTCATTTGGATATACAACTAGATGGGACAAGTGAAAAGTATCTCGCCTCTCTATAAAATTATAACACCTGTGAATAAAATATGAAAAATGTGTAACCAAAAAGATATTAACAAGTTAAAAATAAAATGTCTCTTAACTTTAATTCTCCATCCAAGTCTAAAGTCCTGTTAGGACCTTAGACTTCTTGACCCATACAAATGTGTCAGGGATTTGCATGCCTGTAACGAAATACAGTGTATGGGATAAAAGTTATTTATATATGAGATTTATAGAGAAGCAAAGATATAGAACTATCGTGATCCTCATCCCCACCAACCATGTATATAGGTAGGAGGCATTTGGTTTGAGTGATAAAACATGATTGATAACTCGGCCCGCACTCTAATCATCCAACTAGATGATTATTAATCAACCCAAAGTTGGATTAATTTTTTAATCACCCTTCAATCCTACGATGTCTTATCAATCTCATCTATCCCATCCACCAAACTAAACGCCCCGTAAAGGACTAGCAATGGAACTTCTACCTAAAATTCGAACACCGTGAAAGTTCACTCACCAAAATATACAAAAATCATTAGCAGGCTTCATTGATGTTTGGAAAAACTAAAATGCAAGTATAAGTTGCCCATCCTACATTGTTATATATGCTAGCTACCTCATCCTTTTTCGCTGATTAGTGATATCAAGTATTAACATTACACGGACAAAATAACATTTCTTCAAAGATTAAAAAAAAATTACAAAATGCAGGAGATTCTAGAAATTATAAGGAAGAAAAGGGTAGTAGTACCTTCCAATTCATCAAAACTGCCCGTCGTGTTCGAGTCAATTTTCCCCCATCAATAATTTGATTGATGTTATGCATAAATGTACTGACAAACACATCCAACAGACCTTGGTCATCTGTTTCTAACTGAAATGAATCATCAATGTCTGCCATCATATCCAATGTCATTGGAGAGAATACAAACATTAAGTCCTTCAAAGCATAAGCACATGCTTCGTAAGCAGCTATGCGTATTTCTGCTTCAACCTGACAAGTACGCAATGAAACCCCCAGTAAGCAAACAATAGTTTAAGATGAAAATTAAACTATTGAGTAATTCATCATTTCATGACAACTGTCAATATTCTGAAACACCTCTGATATAGGTGCTGGAGTTGTGATAATCTTCCAGCAGGACTTCCAGAGGAAGCTTTCAGCTGAATGGATCAGACCATCTGCTTTCGACTGCACACACCATCTCAACACAGAAGCCAGCGTCCTTATGGATGTTATCTGAGGGAAGAGATATGAAAATCTTTGGAAAAGGTACATGAAAAGTAACTTCTTAAAGAAAAAAGACAGTGTAAATTAAGAACTTGAAAATGGATCTAAGATGTTTTTGACAAAATAAAATTAAATAAATAAATTAAACCAACAGCTCAACCAGTATCTGGCCCCTGTGCAATATATGAATATGTTTGCCTGAATCACTTTCAAATCAATTAAGAATATATATTTGAAAGCACTCACATAAACACTAAATCTCAATTATCAATACATACATAAGTTTATGATATTACGACATCTCCATTTTGATTGTGGGCATTCATAGTATCACAGAGAACAAATAACCTTCTCATGTTCGTTTACTTTCTCTCTTTAGTTAACAAATTTGATTACATAGATGAGAAAATGCAAAGGGGCAAATAATACCTAAAAATCAAAGGTAATCCTAAGGATGAAACAACAATTATTAACTAAAACAAACACATATGGTTTTACATTCATTGTTGAAAATCACCATAACATCCTAAACTTAATCTTATTAAATCCCTTCCAAAACTTCATATGGATCCTTTAAGATTTCTACATTCCTTTCAAGCCACACAAAACCGGGACAATAACTCCGCACAATACTATGCCCCTTCTGCTAACAGAACCTCCCAAAACCATTAACCATGAAATGACCTGAACTTTTGAGGCAACATAAGAATGTGGATAAATTGTTAGATTATTTGGCACACGTTTATCTTGCAGCAGGACACCTTATGGGATTAGGAAGTTTATGAATAATCTGTGTTGTATGCTTTCTTATTACTGGCCAACAATTTTCAAATTCCTCATATATAAGAAAATGTATCAAAGAAAGCGGACACTGGAATAAATAGTACTCCGTTTGTAGCACTTAACCACATTAAATATATATGCATATATAATACAAAACTCTCAAATGCCTACAAGCATAATATGATGTATTCACTGATCTTTCATCACTCACATTATTTCGAAAAAAAGTCTGTCGGTCATCGCTCAAATTAATAAGGGCAATTTCAAGAGTCAACCATGGCCATGAAGATCAGAACACGTGAAGAAAACTATAACCATGTAGGCATTAAAATGGCCAGGAATACAGAGACTATATTAACAATCTTACAGCTTCCAAAACAGAAGTACATGGAGAAGAGGGTAAGCGCCTTTGACTCGGACCCCCTAGTCTCCCTCTAACTGAACCTGCCAGAGTCATGTCCTCTGTGATCACAGACGACCAAAAGACAGAACACGATAATTTGGTAAATGACACCAATTCTTCCTGTCAAACCATATAAACAAAACAATGTGAAGCTGTTTCACAAATTGATTAAGCTGAAAACTATAATGGTGATACATACCAAAAATGAAAGAAATACTACTCCAAACTTGACAAAGATAACTGATTCTTCCATGAAAGTGAAGTTGTCTACAATTGTAGGCATGTTAAGATCTTCATTCTTTATTTTTGCAACTTGAAAAATAGCTACTTTCTCTTGGATTACTTGAAGTTCCTCAATCAAGCTGGCAATAAGAATGAGAAATTTCACTGCCATTAGCTCTAAATAGTTCTTCTTTTTGAAGACATCAGTTCTGTGATCTTGAATGAACTGCAGAAAGGTTTAACACGGGCAAAATTGAGAGAAGTCATCAGAAAAATATATAAATACATCTAAGATCAAACATAGCTAGAAAAACTGACCAAAATGTGACTTGGTAAATCCTTTCTATGATTAACAAAACTATTTCAAATATTTACTTAGTAAGACAAAGTAAGTTCTGAAATATATTAGTGGATGTGCACTCAGGAGACCCTTCAGCTCTGAATAAGGCTGACATCCTCTCATTATTGAACAAGTCGCTCCACAGTACGAAACATTGGCAGGCAGAGCAAAACAAACATAAACCGTAGTAAGTCTAAAATTCTGCACTTTCTTTTGGTTGGATGGGATCAATTTCATAATAGCGAAATTCCTATGTACATTCCTATAACTAAAATGAATTTCTGAGCACTAAGCCTTTTAACTCCTTCAGTTAAACTCCAACGATATAAACTGTCAAGGCAAATATTGTTGCCAATATAGTGTAAAAGTGATATGGATTCATCAAGCCATGCTTATTTCAAACCCACTTCAGATCAAGCTGTACAACATCTTCGTTATTTCAACTACTTTGGGAATTGGGCTGGACCAATCATGTTCACAGAGGGTAAATCATTATACGCCTGCTGCATATAGTTTTAACAAAAAGAGATGATATGGGGTCCTTTATTGTCAGTTTCTATGAACTAATTTACGAGCAGTCTCTGTCATGATGTAGACCGCACTTTTATGTTCACTACTGAGCCACATGTGCAAGTGTTCCACACCCCAAATAGCATATATACTCTCCTTTATTTACCTGCGAATACGTCAAAATTGTCTTTGAAATCAAAAACTTGATAGCAAGTCAAGCTCTTTCGCTACAACAGCGCATATGATATGGAGAATTATCATTTTCCCCAGCCACTGACTTGTATCAATCCAGTTCAATGGTTGCCACCATCAGACATTGTGAAGAAGTGATTTAAATATGTGATTATGAAAAACAAAAAAGAATTCGAAGCCCAGGCTCTACATTGATCACTCTTGGTCACATGCCAGCTACATTCCTTGAGAAGTTCAAGTTGGATATCCTGAACATAACCCAGTTTAAGGGGAGGGTTAACATCACTACTTTGTGCCATGTTTACTTCTTATATCCTATTTTTCAGTGATCTGGAAAGGATATTTGTTACTTCCTCCATCTAAGAAGATTGCAGTCTTATTAAAATTTTCGTCTGTCCACAAAAATTGTGGTGTTTCCATTTTGATACATAATCCTCTTATATTTTAAACTTCATTCACACCTCATTCATCTCTAGCACTGTTCTACCTTCAAGTTAGTTTCAAAAAATCTTCTTCTATTTAGACAACAATTTCTCTAAGAATTCATCATTGATCATTCATAAAAGTTATTTTGTAAATATGTCTTTAGAAACTTGAATAGAAAGAATTGTGTAAATTTGGAGCAAAATATTTTCTGCTTCAATTTTTTCTCTCCACAGAAGATGAGATTCATCATACATAAGCCAGTGTTTTAAAGGGTAAATGAAAACATGTGATTGGATATCATACACAGTGCACACATGCAAACACATTTTCATATATATAAAAACCTTAAGGATTGGCCCGAAGTGCTCTGTACTGTCTACTACAAGGAAAAGAACTCGAGCCCAACGTTTTGCTTCTGATCCCCATGCCTCTAATTCTTCATCGTCAAATATGGAATCAGAATCTTGTGACTGGTGATAGGTGAGAAATTTCCCAGGAAATCCATCAATAGCCTTCAAAAGCTGCAAATCAGGACCGCGGAGCCATTTATGAACCACATATCTCAACGAACCTATAAACAACAGAAGTTGTAGTGATGTGCCCAAGCAGGAAATACAAATAAACCAATCAATCTGCAACAAGTTATAATGCAGGTAAAAACTATACATTAGAACACACAGCCTAAACATACCACCATAATCAGTATATTCACGAGGCAGGCTAGAAATGAAGTGAAAAAGAATCTCCAAAGGAACATCACTTCCACTCATCACTGAGGCAGCAGCTGCTAATATCTTTTCGCAAACTAAACAGAGCTTCAGGTCAGAAAGACATTCTATAGAAAATTCATGATCCAAGGATAGAAGAATAAGACGAGACTAATGTAGTACCTTGACGACGGTATTTAGTGTTAAAATGTTGTTTGCTACATTCGAGAATAAACCGCCAAACATCTAATAAGTGACCTTTATCAATTTGGCAGAAGTTTGGCCCAGATTCACCTATGATCGCATCAGTATCATGATTTCCAGGTTTCCGAACACCACAAGCAGCAGCTGCTATGCACTCCACAAGGCAGATAAGCCCAGCTCGTCCAAAAGAATGCATTTTAGGAACAAGAGACAGATCGACCAAAAATGAAATGTGCTGCCTGTAATCAGATCAGATGGCTTCAACCACGGACTAATTAAAAGAATAATTTCATAACTAATATAAACAAGTTCTCAATTAATATATACAAGTTTGTTGGCAACATAGGATGCCAAAGCACATGGAATAAAATTGATCAATTCATCTTTAATTCTTCCCAGTCCATTAGCTTAACAACAGACAAAGCTGTTAAAAACTTCCAAGCCTGACTGACTGACTTAAAACATAAGAATAATTTTATTTTATTTTTTTCTTGATTGATGCACAGTTTGGTATTTAGTATTACAATAAAGGCCACTTTTGCCTGTTCGTTTTAGTTTCTTCTGTTTTGAAACTAAAGTACAAAAGGAAACTGGAAACAATTGCACTAAGAACCCATCAAACACACTTTATTGTTGAAAATAAGCATATAGATATCAATGATGGACTAAAAGTTCTTTTTACTTGGCCGAGGATTATTCCACAGGCCATCTGCAACAGCTCAACTTTCAAACAGCCATTTATTGATTTGTTAAATAGTGGCTTAAAGTTATTGCTTTGGACTAATCAATCCCACCAGGACTTTGTCCGGACAAGACACTTTTTTTAGCTAACACCAAAGTTTCATCTGTAAGTGAGTTTGAAGAACTATTGCAGTACCCCTTCATATCATCATACCTCTCTTCCATATAGCTAGCATATAGACATAGAAATCTCGCTGAAGCTTCAATTGCCCAAGAAGAATATAATTCCTTTGCACCTATGACAAAAAAAATTATGAACTACACAAGAATGTGAATGGAGACCTAATTTACTCTATAATTCGTAATTCATGAATAAAATGAACAAACCAAATTCTTTGTGGTGTACAGGATCATTTAATGCTCGAATAAATGGACCAAGTATGAAGCTTTTGGGCACTACTCTTGCACAGCATCCATAGTTATCCCATTTAATTCCCAAAAACGATTGCATAATAAGGCATCGCACTGCAGTAAAATTCAAGTAGAAGATTTCAGAAGAATTATAGATACCAACATAGATAAGTGAGACAAAGAAGCAGCAAATATCAGGGAAAATCACAAGTTACAATAGTATATTGTACCTAGAGGATTATCATGGCAAAAGCCACGCTCCCATAAGATTGCTAACCATTCAAAAATTTGCTCAGCAGTTGCCATACGACTGTGATAGAGTTCTCCATTAGCAGAGCACACCGTGTTTTCTGATGGAAGAGAACGAAGCAAAAGCATAATCTACGAAAACCAGCAAGAAGCAAGAAAAAGGATGTTAAGAAAGTCAATAATTCATCCTTACATACGATAGTGACTGTCAGCACTGCATTAACTGCACATTATAAGTCATAAAGCAACGAAAAATTAAAATTAGCCACCAGATGCCCAGTGCAATAGATAACCGACATATTAGAAGCAGAAACAGTCATTTTAGCAACTTAAGCACGTTGCAGAGACATATGCAAGGACAATGATATCACTTATATATACCAGTCTGAAGATTATGGAAAAGTGTTATTGCTAATGAGAAAAGGGAACACATTATGAATCATGGTGTCCACATAAAACTAGCAAGCAGGATATGAATCTGGTAAATTTCATTTCACTTTATATAGTTTTCCTCGTGACTATTATGACTCCTACTCAAGTAGCTGCATTTTAATTATTGAAGAGAACCGAATTAGAGGCATAAAATGAAGCAAAAAAAACATCAAAATGCTATTGGCATACTTCTATGTTGAAAAAGCATATTTGTGATATCAGACTTCATATAATTTCAACAGACATAAATTATTGAGATGCAAAGATGGAAAGTCCCATATTTTCAGCATTTATAAACAAGGGTTTGAATATTTTCAAGCTAAATCAACAACTAAAATTTATCAATGAGTTGATAGCGTGTAGATCAGCTGCAGCCTGTAGATTTAGGATTATCTTTATTTTATTAGTTTTTGTTAGTTTCATAGTTATCTTTTATTTTTCGCAGTAGTTCAATTATTTAGGGTTAAGTTATTTAGGTCAGACTCATGGGCTCCAAGTCAATTAATTGGGCCTCAATTCACTAGGTCTATATATAGTTCTTTACGACTTAGGGTTAAGGATATCAGGGGATCATTGTTTAGGGACAGCAATAGCTGTAGGGCAGAGATATTTTTCTCTGAGGGCCTCGCAAGAGGAGTTTATATCGTACTTTTATTTTCTTTCTTCTTTCTTCATCTTCACACGCCTTTACTCTATCAAATTGGTCCGACCTGCCGGATCGAAAGATGACGATGACAAGAGACCAACGCATGGAGCAGATAGAGAAGGCCAATGGAGGAACTTCGCGCTGCCCAGTCTGCAGCGGCGGCGAAGCAAGCAGCGTCAGATTCTAAACTTGACGCCATTCTCGCCCAGTTGAAATCCTCTGATCACTTTGATCGGAGCCCCGATCCCTCGCTGTTGGAGTCAGAAAGTTCCCCCACTCTGATGTTGCAGAAGATGGAGATGCCCAGCTTCGACGGATCTGATGCTCGTGCAAGGCTTGCACGTGCAGAGCAGTATTTCTTGGTACACCAGACACCTGCGGCGAAGAAGGTTGAGCTCGCCGTGATAGCCTTGTCAGGGTCATGGATGTCTTGGTATCAATTGCTGATCAGGAGAATACCTAATCCCGATTGGGTAACTTTTCGTCTGGAGTTGCTGATTCGATATGGCGATGAGCGCAATTAACGGCTATGATGCCTTGCTTGCAGTCAAGCAAACAGGTTCTCTCGAGGAATATATCGCCGCTTTTGAGAATAGGGTTTCACAAATTCCTGATTTCTCGGATGCGCATTACTTGGGATTTTTCTTGGGTGGGTTGAAAAAGCATCTGCGAGCCCAGATTCAAGATAGTGTAATTTTCAGCTATTCGGCCGCTTTACAGGCCGCTCGAAAGATAGACCATGCAACTGCTGTCCAAATGGTTCGGCAAGTAGACCCACCGCCAGTGACCACAACAAGTTACTCCACCAGGCCTGTGTTCACTCGACATTCTTCCCCAGTCAGACATCACAGCCCTCCACCCGCAACGAACACATCGTCGGTTGTCTCCCACACGTCGTCCGCTCCTCCGACTGCATCCCTTACTTCGTCTGCCCCTCCCCGCAATTTTCGCAAGATCTCCACTGAGGAGTACATGAAACATCGTGCAGCTGGCACTTGTTTTCGTTGCGGCCTGAAATTTGGGCCTTTACACCGCTGCCCACCTAAAACACTACAGGTTTTAATCGGTGACATGGAAGATTACCCGGGCAGGGACCTAGAGAATTCTGAGGATACCGGGCTGAAGGAGGAAGTCCCATGGGGTCATGTGAATCAGCAACCGCCTTGAGGACAAGGCTGTTTCGACAGGCGGGCAATTGATAGCGTGTAGATCAGCTGCAGCCTGCAGATTTAGGATTATCTTTATTTTATTAGTTTTTGTTAGTTTCATAGTTATCTTTTATTTTTCGCAGTAGTTCAATTATTTAGGGTTAAGTTATTTAGGTCAGACTCATGGGCTCCAAGTCAATTAATTGGACCTGAAGTCATTAGGTCTATATATAGTTCTTTACGACTTAGGGTTAAGGATATCAGGGGATCATTGTTTAGGGACAGCAATAGCTGTAGGGCAGAGATATTTTTCTCTGAGGGCCTCGCAAGAGGAGTTTATATCGTACTTTTATTTTCTTTCTTCTTTCTTCATCTTCACACGCCTTTACTCTATCATGAGTTTAGTACAGACAGAACAAGAACTACTTCGTTCAAGAAAGAAGAAAGGTTTAATTCAACAAAATGAATAATTTAGAACTTCAAACCTGGTGATTCCATGCTGCTTCAACCAAATGGGTACCATATTCTTCGAGCATTTCATATAGAAAAACAAAGGCCTCCCACCTATACCAGCCAGTGGAAATTAATTCATTATAACTGCATATTCTTCCGACGCCCAATGACTGGGCTTCTTTGTCTGCCCACCTCCCTCTTTTGCCCATCATGTCAGAACAGGATCCATTCTCCCCGGATACTTCCACCAAAGTATCAGAGTGGCTTTTCCTTTCCTTGCTCAAGTTTAATGTTCTCTTCAGTATAAGAAGTGATTGCTTCCTCAACATGCTCTCTTTATCAAGCTTTAGAAGAAGAAAGAGCAACACACACACACATGATATTCTTAGAGAAGGCATATTCAACAAGATACATTTTAATTAAAATATGTCAAACAATGGCATTTACCAAGCCTCTCCTGATCTCATCCCAAAATGTTTGGTCATCCCTTAAATCAAATTCTCCCTCTCTTCCACCCATATCCAAGTCTTTATGTTCATCAACTGGTGATGGAAGAGACAAATAAAGGGAAAGTATATCGTAAGCATCTCTTCTCTCCAAAGATCCCAGCGTAAACAGTAACTTAATACACTTCCAAATTTTTATAAAATTGTCCTCCCTGTAACACCAACAAAAAGCTAAAATTCAAAAGAAAATCTTAGGTAACTGCAAAGCTGATTTTGGTGCTTTAGAGAGACAAACTTATATACCTAGTTAAAACATGAGAGGTCCCAGGAACTGCAACACTGAATGTATATTCACGTGCAAATGCATTAAATATAAATGGAAGAAGAAACTTTATTGCAGTGGACCGATGTTCTGAAGTTTGTATAAGCATTTTAAGTGTCAAACTGGAAAGGTCCCAGAGCATTTTCCCTGCAAAAGTTTTTGCCAGGGATCCAATTGCTAGAGTTGACTCTGGTATAATGTCTTCATAAGTACTCCGAAGGGCAGCATACAAGGTTAGAGTTAAGATATGACAAGCTATAGATAATGGAATAATATAAGAATTACATACTAAAACATCTTTTGGTATATAATTATCTGTTAACTTATTGTGAAAATCTCCAAGCAATTTTGGTCTCATATCCTCATCCATGGAACCATTAGAAATTGGATTTTCACTCCATTTGTATATTGCAAACTGCTCGTTTTGACTCATTCCCATTGATAGACCAATTGATCTTAATAGAAGAGGAACCATGGTCTCTTCAAGAACCTCCCAGCTGTTTGTTTCTTTTACAACATTAAGAAACAGAGTTGAAACCTGAACTCAAAAGAAGGGATAAAAGCATTAAACAGAAGCAGGGTAAAGTGCCATAGACAAATCCGGAATGCTGGTAAAAAGAACAGAAGCTGAATGACCTACCTCATTAAATAACTCACGGTCACACGGATGAACCAATTTTAGTAAGGGAATCCAAATATTACAAACAAATATATGCATGTCATGAGGGCCTGCAGAAATTATATCCAAACAACAATCAAACAAAGGCTTTGAGATCTAGTCATCTAACAAACCCCACAAAATCCAAAAGGCAATTTCCTCTATTCAAAAGCTTGAACCTAGCTTCTCCACTCCTTGGTTTAAAAAAGCCTGAGGCGCAAACTGCCCCGGAGCCTAGCCGTAGGGCTTGAAGCGCAGGCGCAGGCTTTTTATAGGCGAGGCGCACTTAAAGTATAAAAATTCTAATATATTGACCTATAATATATTTTCTACTGAAAACACAAATAACTAGGGGTGGGAAGATAGGGTTCTGGTATAGGGTACCCGATTACCCGACCCGAAAAAATCGGGTATCAAGTACCCTATACCCGAAAAATTAGGAGTCGGGGTCGGGGTCGGGTACTTAGGGTGCTAAAAATTCAGGTATCGGGTATACCCGAAATACCCGATTTTTTAATTAATAAATTTTAAATTATTTAATTAAATTTAATTTAAAAATCTGTAAAATTTTGAAATAAAATTCAATTTTAATTTAAAATTTTAGACTTGGGAGTTGAGATTTGTGCTTGTTGATTTTTGATTTGATGTTATATATTATTTGTTAATACATGGAACTAAAAACGTATGCAATTATATAGGAAAAGGCTAAAAATAGGGGCTACATTTTCGAAATTTTTAAAAAGAAAATAGGGTATTTCGGGTATTAGGGTACCCGATTAAGCCAAATCAGGTAATTCGGGTACCCTAACACCCGAAATACCCGATTTTCACAGTTTGACTTGAAAGATGCAATTTGACCGGCCCGATTTTTTTTCGGGTTCGGGGTCGGGTATAGGATTTTGGTCTTATTCGGGATCGGGTACCCAATTTTTTCGGGTAAGGTACCTGATCCCGACCCGATTCCCAGCCCTACAAATAACTAAAACATAAATACTTAAAACCCACAAATACTTAATTTAAAACACACAAACTCTCAAAAATCTGAAATATAAATAAAATAATATATAAGAATTTATCACATCTAAATTATTACGAATTTTGCTAAAGTTAATTTAAAGTTATTACAAAGAGTTAATTTTTATACCTTAATATATTAATTACGATTAGGAATTCTTTTGCAAAAAAAGTTGCGGCTGATGGGCCCTTTTTAATTCTAAAAGTTGCTGCTCTGATTGGGTTTTTGAAATAAAATATATACTCCTTTATTATAATAATAACAAATATTGCATTTTAATTCTAAAATATTGCCTTCACTGCCTTTTAGCCTTGAGCACCGCCTCAATCATAGTGATACCCAAAGGCGTGCGCCTCGAGGCTATTGCACCTAGGCGCGCCTCCAGCGCGTCAGTGCGCCTCCGTGCGTCTCTTGTAGGTTTGCGCCATAGTTATTAATAGCGCTGGTAGCGCGCGCGATCGCGCGTCGCGACGCGCACCTCCATCGCGCCGCACCGCTATAACATGGCTGCTTCATGATAGCGCGCGCTATTCGCGCATCGCGCCGGTCGCGCAGGTCGCGCATCTGCCGTGAAATCTCTCAATTGCATGCATGGGCTTGACTAATATTGCATGGGCTTTTCTTAATTAGGCTTAATTAGGGTTATTACTTATTAGGGTGCTGAATTTTGATCGTCAAAGAGGCATGAAGAGACTATACTAACGCCTCCAACTTCATGAAGAGACTCTCCAATAAGGCAATAAGTAATATTTAATTAGGGTATTAAGTTTTATTTTATATACTTAATTACTTCTTTAGAATTTCCAACGCAGAAGATTTCTTTTATTTCTCTCACGGCAGTCTGCCTCTCTCTCTCACGGTTCATCAACCTTCTTCCTCTCATAGTTCTTCCTCTCCTCTTGTCTCCTCTTATGACTTTATTTTTTTATTAACTAGACATATTATGCATGGTTTTACTATGATTATGATATATATTATGTTTTTATCTATTTCTGCGCGATATATTCAAATAGCGCGCGATTCGCGATGCGCGATCACCCTAGGACAGGTTTGCGCGATCGTGCGCGATGCGCGATTAATAACTATGGTTTGCGCGCCTCGCCTAAAAAAAGCCCAGACCTGCGCCTTGACTAAGCCCTACGCCTAGGTGCACTTTTTTAAACCAAGCTCCACTCTTCACAAAAGCTAAGTGCACTAGCATTTAGAAGATAATAGATGGTGTCTCAAGTACAGTATTACAAATTTTCTAAATTCTCAGCTCAACCTAATATGGTTCTTCGATATTTACCAATGCTTACACTATGAAAAGTAGACTTCATTTTTGGTTAATAAATATATGGACTTCTACCCAAATGCAGTCAAAACTGGAGCATTTTCCATTCAAAAAGATAAGCATAACATGATAAGCAAACAAGACAATGAAAGTATGTAAGGAAATGGAAGTATCTACAATAGCAGAGAAACTCACCGGACTTCTTTACAAAGTGAGATAGGGCAGCCACATAGGTTGCAACAGAGTTACGCCACTCACTGTCGATTTGTTCACCTTTTTGTACAATACCCTACAAAAATATCACATCTTGGTTACTGGAAAGGTAAAGTACTTGTCATTGAAGATTCACCAAAGTCAGTCAAGCTTTCTAAGACTTCCAAATTAGTTATTAAGCTCTTCAATTAACGAATGCTATCTACCTAACCTCAAACATCACTTGGAAGAAAAGGCATTATGGAATTGAACCACTTCAACGTCAAGTATTATTCCGTGCCTCCTTGGTGCAACAAAACGCAGCCCAGCTAGCACCTAGAGGCCACCTTATCTTCAACCCAGTCACTAATACTCCTCGCTTGTTTTGTTAGAATGAGGCACGGCCATAGTTATGAATAGCGCACATCGCGCGTCGCGGTGCATCGCGCACAGTCATCGCACCGCAGCGCGATTTACTGGGCACTTTCCATTCGCGCGCGCTATTCGCTGGTCGCGCTGATCGCGCTGGTCGCGCATCGCGCTGATCGCGTGCGCTATTGAGAAGTCTGCATGCAATGTTTTAAAAAATGATTTGAAACAGCGCTTGAACGCCGCCTTGAAGCGGTGCGGTAGGAATAGGATCCCGTTTGGCAAGCGGCGTTCACATAGGTGCTGCGAAAATTCATGGGCTGAATGAATTTTAGCCTTAATTTAAATGGGCTTTAATAATTTAGGAGTAATTAGAGTTTTAATTGAAGTAAAAGACTCCAGATTATAAAAATTAAGAAAAAAAACCTAGCAGCAGCACAACACACCGACCCAGCTTCTCTCTCCTCTCCTATTCTCTCCAACTCACAGCAGCAGTCTCGAGGAGCAGCTGCCAGATTATAAAAATTAAGAAAAAAACCCCTGTTTTTATATTAACTAGACATATTATGGATATTTTTTTTATGATTATGATATATATTATGTCTTTATATATTTCTGCGCGATATATTCAAATAGCGCGCGATTCGCAATGCGCGATCACCCTAGGACAGGTTTACGCGATCGTGCGCGATGCGCGATTAATAACTATGGGCACGGCCAAGCAACCAGGACTCTAGGAACATATTGCTCCTCATATTTTATTTAAAAACCAAAACTCATCAGAACAGCGTCCTTTTGGTTTCTCTCTCTCTCTCTCTCACACACACACACAAAAGTAAAGGAGACCAACACAATGCCAAACAATATCCCTAGAGTAACATCATTCTTACAGGTAATAAGACCTCATGAGTTGGCTAAAATTAGCTTTGAAGATGAAATGAGGACCAAAATTAGCGGAGACTTGTATGTAGGGGTGAGCAAAAACTGATTGCACCAAAACAACCAATGAAAACCGACCAAATTCAGTCGGTTTTAGCGTATTCATATTTTTCGCGAATCCAATGAATGTGACATTTGTAATGAGACATTTCATTATGGAAAGTGGGACATTTGTAATGGGACGGAGGGAGTACATATTATTGATGTATTTTAGCGTATTCATATTTTTCTCGTATTAATACGTAGACGGTGGGTAGGAAAACGTATTCGTGCTTTAGGATAAAAGGGTTGGCTAAGCCCACACAAGAACCAACAACCAAAAATTCAACTGGACTAATACATAATATATTAACAAGTTAAGAAATCATATGCTAACAACTTAAGCCCACATAGGAACCAACAATCACTTGCTCCAATATCCACCTTAACAAGTAACTCCTGATTGGAAACAGTTCCTTTTAATTTCATCGTGTGTGGCGCATCAAACATTTGCAATGTTGGAAAAGTTCCAACATTTGTGTTTCATTATGCTCCTTTTCTTTGTCGGGTGGCGGACCCATTTCCTCATCCGGAAACGCATCTTTATCATCCTGGTATGAGATAATAAACATTTGCAATGTTTTAACAGCACAACGGTGCATTGGCGACCACTTTGCATTGCATCTGAAACATAGTGCAGCCTTTTATGTTGCCAACTAATCCTTGTGTGATATTTGACAAGTTGATCTGCTGCTTGGCTGATTGTAACTGGACATGCGTGGCTGATTGTATCTGGATCCCACAGAGCTATAACTCCGGGAAGCAAGTGGATTTCCCTTCCTCATCCCCCAGCTGCCGTGCACTATTCTTAAACTATTTTGATCATTATGCAAATTAGCCGACCAGTACTGACCCCTAATACCACCTCCTGTTACATTATTTCTCACAGGAGTTGGAATCTTAGTGTGTCCATCTCTACTCTTTAGCTATACAAATAGTTTCAAATAAATCTTTGGCTTCTTGTGAGCGTATACGCAAAAATTTTGTCACGTACCCCATGTAAAAGCATTCCCAGACAATAGTTTCCGGCAAGGCCAAGAACATGCACCAAATGTGAAATAAAAGAGCTGACATATTCACTTACTGTTCCAGTCTAAGTGGTGTACATCCGGGTTTCAAATGCGTTAGCCATAGAATCCGGACCGTACATCCTTAACTGAAGAGCGTTAGTGGATTCTTGGGGCTAAACACATACTACCACCAATTCTTTCAAGATTACGGCCAAATTGCTCGTCCTTCAACTGAATTGCTTAAGGATAGAGTGCCAATTTCAATTGGAAAACAACAGCCCAATCGGCTTTCCAAGTCTTGCAGAATCTTGTGACCACAGCACCAGTATTAGCTACTCCTGATTTTTCCAAATCGTTTTTCATAGAGTGTGACGCATAGAGCCGAGGACCAGGAGCAGGATGGCCGACCGCGGGCCTATTTTAGCAAAGCTTTATCTGACACAAGCTCAGCAAAGTCATCCATGAGATGGAATTAATGGCACCCGTCCTTGCAGTTCAACATTGGCAGTCCAAGGGATGCCAAGAGTGACTTCCAAGAGAAGCTTAAGGATAAAAGGGCTTGCTAAGCCCACACAGGAACCAGCAGCCCAAACTTAAACTCGACTAATACATAATATTCTAACAACTCAGGGCATGGTTGGTATGCAGGAATGGAATGGAAATGGAATGGTGATTCTTACGTTCATTCATTCCTGTTAGATACCAGCCATAGGAATCCTATATTTGATTTCATTCCATTCCTAAATTCATTACATTCTCATCTAATTTCATTCCTATATACCAACCATCACCTTAAGAAATAACAAACAAAGCGGTTACACTGTCGCTTTCAACCTTCCGTGGTATATTCTATCTGCCACATATACACGGAAACAAGCACACATATCTCATTCTCAACACAGCTACACTCATAATCGAGCCCACAACCTTTCAATGCAATAGATTGGACACCCCAAATTTGTTTGTCCATTTAAATCATCGTTTAACATATTCATTAAAAAAGTTGGCTCCAAAAAAATTATTGACACACATAGATTTCTTTGGTGCATGTAATTTCTTACAAATTGAGAGATGGAGACTGGGGACATTATTGACAAGTTTCACAGATCTGGTTAAAATTGCAAAGAAAGGTCGAAGTTCGTGCATTGTTAGCAATTAACCATAATCTAAAATTGAAAGAATAGATATTTTCTTATTGATCTCAACGAAGAATCCTCAAATATGCACTATGTCATAGGAAAATGAAACTACATAAAAATAACTCCTACAAAACCGAAATATAAAAGTAATCAAAATTAATCTACTCCATAATGCAACAAAATCCTAACTAAAATATGCTAAGCCCTAACATTTAATAAATTATATCCAACAAAAATTATCCAAAAAAATTAAATCAAGATACTATTCATTATTGCTCAGAATATGCTTTCATAAAGTGGAATTAGAAAAATTAGCATAAAATCAAATTCATACCAAAAAAAATCCACATTTCTCAATCAATGTCTCAAGATCACAAGGTATGTCATGTTCGTCCTTACTTTGCCAAAATGATCAACCGAAGTTGTTAGAAAGTTCATTATGCCTACATTACGTACAAATCCTTTAAACATTCTTCTCCCAACCAATAAGGAAAAACACAATCACTTTGGTTCGACAAGTATTTCTCCAAAACCATCTGATCATGCTGATGTTTTCTCCCACTGGCATTACAAGTAATAGGTGAAAATCAAAATACTAAAAGTACCTTAAACATATGTTTCTTACCTTAATTGCCAAGGTCTGCTTTGATAAGTAGTTTGATGTTCGTAGGGATTTAATGTAATACTAGACAAACTTATGTTTACAATAACAAGGCATAAAATACCTCAGAAGTCTGTGTTGGAGAATTTGAAACCTATGAAACATAAGACTACCCACAAAAAACAAAAGAAAACCAAAAAAAAAATCTTATGCGTTGCTACTATGCAATTGAGATCCTCGATTTTCTAGTCTCCCTCAAGACACCCACTACGAAGAGTAGGTTTAATTTTTTCTTGCTCTTCTCCACTATTTAATTTCAATTTTATTGAAATAATTAGTGTCCTTGCATCACAGGTACATATAGGCTTTCCCTACATCTACGAAAATAACCACAGTGAAATGCCATTTCTTTAACATTTCCTCAGCGAACAAATAACTAAAGGGGACATGAATGAAGTTTCTAGATAGCAGTCTGACAATAAGTTATTTCAAGCATGAGAATTTGTTTAAACGATTAATTACAGTTCCAAGCGTTCTAGAGGAAAATAGAAGAAAATGGTAAGAATGGTACCTTAGAGATATCGGGAAATTCATCGAGAAGACGATAGAAGAGTGAGGATGGAGACGCGGCTGTGGACGTCAATATGCAGTCAAGCACCGCCGGAATCGCCGCCGGAGGAATCCGCCGGAAACTGCTCAAAAGTGAAGCAACGATAGACTCCATTTGAATATTCAGCCCTCCTCTCTGCTGCTGGCGTTTGATGCTTAAGCCTTAAACGGTTAAACCCTAACACCGGCTGAAGGGGTTTAACTTTGGGATGTTATAAATTAAATTTAAGCCCCTACAAACCCATTTTTTTTTACATTTCTTTATTTTTATTTTTATTTTTTGAGTAAATATTCGATTTGGTCTCATCGTATTAAGACTTTAACGAAAATATCTCACATTTAAAATAAGTGCATAAAAATATACATCATATCAAATTTTGATTATTTGTGTCCTGAAATAAAAAAAAATATAAAAAAACCAACACCTAAGTGTTGACTGTTGACGTGGAACATAGAGAATCAAATTTGGCAACTTACATGGAAATCATCTTTCAAAATAATAGAAATCCATGTAATTAAAACGGCGTTGTCGTTGTCGTTGTTGCCGCTCCAACCTCCCCCTTACCCTTGTGACCTTTCCCTCGTTGTCCCCCTTCCTCCAACCTCTCCCCCCTCCCCTCCCCTTCCCTCCCCCATTCCAACTGCAACAATAGCATCAAAGAACTCAAAAACCCAACAAAAAACTACCAAGAAATGAAAGGTTTGGAAATTGGAAAGGAAATAGGGTTGAAATGCAAGGAAGAGCTAAAATTGGGAATGAGATAAGGCGGATTTGATGAGGGTGCACATTCTTTGTGGCCCACCGAAATTCCTCTTCATAATCTAAGAGGGGAGCAAGGGAGATTTGGAATTATCAAAAGATGGGAGATTGAGGAAGGGGGTCAAGAACAAGAAGCTTGAGCGACATCGTCAACACCACCTCTTTTTCTCACACCATTGTTATCTCCATGTCCATCTCCATCTTTGACCTCTTTGGATTGCTACAGCCACCACGGGATAAAACCCACTCTTCGACTCACTCCCACAGGTGGATCTCGGCCGCTTGTGCTTCTCGCTGCCGCCCAAATTTAAGTTCTTGAGGGACGTCGAGGATAAGCTGTTGCAGAGGCTGC